>NW_020954585.1:16901102-17076487 GCF_900497805.2 Vombatus ursinus
AAACAAAAACAAAACTATGCAATATTAACAAAAACATTATCTTAAGGAGGCTATACAAAAATTAACGCTCACTTAGCAAAATGGAGGAATAAGAGTGATAAACCTTAGAGCACAACAGGTCAAAAACTATAGAAATACTTTTCTGTACTTTTTTGCACTCTTCATCTACAGGAGGAAGTGATGTAAGTGTCAAAGCCTGTAGCCTTTCATTTTTTGGATTTTAGAGAGAAAAAAACCTGGAAGTCTGTGGCTTTGAAAAATTCAGGCTGTGTATGATCATATCTTCCAGGGAATACACAAACCACATCCCAGAACATCAGTATTGCCTTATAACAGGAAGTCAACATTCGATTTGTTGAATATAACTGATAGTAGCTTTCTTCCTGATGGAACCTATGAAATGACTAAGATATAAGAGTGAAATGATCAGGCCCTCCACATACAATATCTGAATGAATCTTGCCAACAAAAAAAAAGCATCAAATTAATGTCTGTCAAGCGGATTTATCCTCAAGAAATCATACCTATTACTGAAATGGATGACCAAAAAAACACCAATATTTTAAGTAATTTTAAAAAGGAGAAGGACAAACAACCTAGAATTTCAAAATCTCCCTTTTGAATTTTATGGATGAATCCAACTAGCAGACAAATTATACCAGAACAGCATCATTTTTTTTTTAATCTTGTCTTCTAAAACCATAATGAATGAATGCATTCTTTCACAGCATTTGACAGAAAGTATAAAATTATCCCAGGACCTATATATAGCAGTATATAATACAGCAATTGCCACTGTAAGACTCATATGAGGAAAGTTGGAGCTATCAAGAAATATTCCTAAGTACAGGGATCAATCACCATGGTAGAAGCAATTTGTCAGGTGTTTTTAAGTAATCAACTCATTGTGACGACTCATGATGTACATCCTTAGTGGATTCTTCCAACTCCCTACTAATATGAGTTCTACTTTTCTACAACTCTCTAACTCTTTCACTGAGTACTGAAGTATTCTATAATATCATCAGTACCACACCCAGGGTTTACTCAAAATATCAGTATTCCCTTGTTGATGTTAACATCCACAAAGTGGCAATATTTTTTCAAGTGACCCATTCACATCTTCACAATATTGCTCCATCATGTCATTATTTAACCAGTCACCAAAGGACAATTCACTAACTAATGAAACAAGTAAACAATTCTCCAAAGAAAGTGACATGCAAAAGTATAAACAAATTAACAGCAATAAGCAGCGGTAGCATTCTACTTGTACATTAACCAGCAGTTAGCATTGTTGTCATATTAGCAATATTGATTAATAAGCATTTAATATAGAGATGCAACATAAAGGTACAGTAGCCCAAGCTCATCAAAAGATTAGTATACAGAGGAAAGAAAACAAAATAACTCAAAATAAAATAGATACAAAAATAGAATAGCATTCAAAACAGTCCAACTAATAACTTCAGTGAGAAAGAGGAAAATACAATGGCATAACAGGAAAAAAATGTTAATTATATAATTTTTAATCGAAAAAATTCAAATTAAAAAACACAATATCCAATAATTTTTCCTCAAAAGTATCAATATTGGGCTAAACTCAAATTTACCCTCAAGCTGCGAAAGAAAAAAATTTCAATTAATATAAAATTGAAAATTTGAGAAAAAATCTGAATATATGTTTTTAATACAGGTGTATTCACTACATGCAGTGATCATAAAGAAAATTCTGTTTTAAAAATACCAGGAAGGGAAAAAATGGATTTTAAATTACCAAAGCAGAAAAAGAAAATCTGAAAAACAAAAATAGTGATGATGAATTTCCTACTTTGTAACACTAGGTGGAGATATCTAGCAGTGTTTGGAATTTTAAGGGAAAACAAAATTGAGAGGTACTCTGTCCTCAGTTGCTGCTATCATTCCCTGGCCTACTGTTTCGGCATAGGAGAAAACAAAAATTAAGGACCAGGATCTTTATGGTTTAGTCTTCTCTGCTATTGGGGAACTTAAAACGGTTAGCAATAAAAACAAAGCCACAGGGCTCTTTCTCAGTCTGGGGAAGAAGGGAAGAAAGGGAAGGGAGCAGGAGGAGAAATGAATTCCATTCCCTGCCAGTCTCCTCAGGCAAAGAAAGTGCATCCTTTTTGTTCAGAGAAGCCCTTACCTGGCCCTTCTGTCACACTCATAAAGCATTTTTGACTGGCCTTAGTTTTATGTCACATATAAGATGCTTTCAAAGGCATGAATTAAATTATTTTCAAAAGACTTAAAGAACAATGAAACTTTGGAGTAAATTCCTGCCAAGCACAGGCAAGGGTGGAACCAAAGAGGGTAGGCCAACTGAAGCACTTCAAAGAGAATTCAGAGAGACTCAGGCCAGCTCCACCTTTTAGCATAAGGTTGAACAGGTGGAGAGAGCTTGGTTCTCCAGAAGCCATGATAATGTACACTTAAAATATGCAAGTTCCACTTGCTTATCTAGCTTACTTGTTCCTTCTCCATCAAAGAACTCCTCCATCTGCCTTTCTCTGAAGCAAGAGCCCCCAAACTTTCCACATTTCATGCTGTTACTAGCTCAGCTCTGTGCCCTCCCTTTGCAGCCCTGTCTCAGAATTTAACTCCAAGAGATCTCATTCTGTCCAACAAATCATCAACTCCTATCACACATATTTCCTTGTCTTAGAGGTTACGGTCCTGTCTGGGTATTGAATTTTGTGGTCCTCTGCACAATTAGCTACAGTATTCTTGATATCTGAAATTATATAACAGCATCAAAATAAACATCAATGTTTAATAAAACAAGTATGATTAACCCAATATCTCAGGCAGTCACTTTAAGGTGCTATTTATAAAAGATGCAGACCAACAATCTATGATTGAGACGTTGTTGTTGTTCTTCAATTGTGTGCAGCTCCTCATGACCTCATGGACCATAGCATACCAATATTGTCCATTGGGTTTTCCTGGAAAGATGCTGGAATGATTTGCCATTTTCTTCTCCAATGGATTAAGACAAACAGAGGTTAAGTAACTTGCCCAGGTCACATATCTAGTAAGTATCTGGTGCCAAACTTGAACTCCAGTCTCGCTGCCTCCAGGCCCAGCGCTCTATCTACTGAGGCTTCTAGCTGCCTACATAAGGCAGTACAAAGAAAGCATCACTTGGGGCAGCTAGGTGGAGTAGTGGATAGAGCACTGGCCCTGAAGTCAGGAGAACCTGAGTTCAAATCCAGCCTCAGACCAAACATTTGACAATAGCTATGTGACCCTGGGCAAGTCACTTAACCCCAATTGCCCAAAAAAAAAAAAAAAGCATCACTTGACAGGCTAGTTCAGCAGTGACAAGGCCAAATTTCATGTAGTGCATAACACATACACAGCATAGCAGTATATACACATCCATAAACAAAGCAAACATTCATAACTGGAAGCAAGAATAAAACAATAGTATCTGTAGGCATACAAAATAATAAAATATGGAGAAACATTAGCACACATTAGCAAATAAACAAATAGAAAAATCATGCATACTTAAAAAAGACATAGGCATTATACCAGCCCAAAAAACATAAACAAGAAAATAATAAAACAGGAGCATAATTAAACATGTAATTAACACATCCATCACTGATCACATACAGTTACATGCAGGGCACATATTGCATGGGCAAATGTTAGCATTATCATCTGTCTGCATTTCTCTAGGTTCCCCTGGAACCAAGTCCAACACCCCCCCACAATGCCACACTGCCTCCCAGATTGACTTCAGAGGATCTCAGTTTCACATCATGGCTTGAGATTCAAGCCTTATTTCCAAAATACATCACTTAACTCCTGTCTACCAAAAACTTGTTACACAAAAGACCATTAGAAATTAAACTGTCACTAGTCTAATAGATCTGACTCTCATGTGTCCTGCAAACTTGAGTTCCACTACACCCGAATAAGTTGGTCTGATCACAATCCTCATCAGAACTATATCCTTACATCCCTAAACCTGAACTCGGGGAGGGTCCAGGATGGCGGGAAGTGTTACTACATTCTGCAGGGTGCGGCTGTACAGTAGGAGGCTCTAAAGTTGAAGTCTCAGGACGGAAAGCTATTGTATCTGGTTTCAATTGTCTCATTTTGAACTTGTGCTGCAGGGCACTAATGGACGAAGGTCCATTTCTCCAATTCCAGAGAGTTTTCCGAGGATCTGAGGAGTTTCTTGCCATTGTCCAGTAAACATAGCTCTTGATTGCCTCTCTGATGTCATGCACTGGGTCCTAGCAAAATACATACAGCACATCTCTTAAACACTCCAAAGACCAAGATTGTCAGGAGATGACACTGAGAGTTAAGAGCTGTGAGTAATGGGGTTAACAGCTGCCAAGACAGTTTGTAAGTGGCAACCTGTATTAAAGTGTTTTCTCTCCAAGCTATTCTGTGGTGCTAAAGAAAAGGTTAAGAAAATAATCAATATGGAATGTTTGCTAAGAATGTTTCCAATATTTTTTTAATTTCCTTTTCTGTTTGAATTAAATGTTTTTATTGATTTTATGCTGTGGTTTACCTGGGATTTTTTTAAGCATGGTAATAACCATCTAGATATAATTTAAGAGTATTACAAAAAAATTGATTCAATGTCATGGTTTACCTAACTTTTTTAAAACACAACTATCTATTCCTGAGTTATAATTTTACTAATAAATCATAAAACCTGTATTTACATATCATTTTAAAATTTGAAAATGTTTTACATACCCTATCTCATCTGAGCCTCTTGACAATTCTAAGAGACAGGTATTGCATGCATTTTTATTCCTATTTTGCAGATAAAAAAATTTGAGGATTAAAAAAAAATTAAGTTACTTGCTCAAGGTCACCCACCTCATAAGCATCAGAGACATGAATAGAATCCAGGTTTTCCTGACACCTGATCCAACACTCTATCCATAATGCCATGCTGCCTCTCAGATTAATTTTAGAGGGCCCCAGTTTCACATGTTGTCTGGAGATTCAAGCCTTATTTCCGAAATACATCACTTAACTCCTGCTACCAGACTTGTTACACAAAAGACCATTAGAAATAGTGAATAGGTAGTAAACTCATTTATCCAAGAAAACAGCAAATAGAAATCATTACTATACAGATATTATACAATTATTGTACAGATTAGAATATATCAGAATGAGCTCTTTAGATGGAGTGAAATGAGATCTCATTTCAATTAAAAAAGAGTTCCTGTTCTTATTGAATCCAGTAATCCATTGGCCACCATTCTATTTCAGATCTTTATCACCTCTAACCTGGGTTCCTCTTTGTCTTCTTATCTTATCTGCCCCCTCACACACAGCTGCCAAAGTCATTTTCATAAGTTCAGATCACTCTTCTACTCAATAAACTCCCTTTGCTTTTAGGATGAAAAGCCTTTTTTGGTTTTTAAAGTCCCCAACTATTTTTCCAAAATTATTATACATTATTCCCCTTCATATACTCCACGATCCAGCCCAACTGGTTTTCTTGCTATTCGTCACCTAAGCATTCCCTCTCTCCTTTATATGCCCTTGCATTACCTATCTCCCTCCAATATCTGAAATGTATTCCTTTCTCACCTCTATCTCTTAGAATCCTGTGGTTCCTTCAAAGCCCCTGATCAACCACCACATTCTACATGAAGTCTTTCATCATCCCCCAACTCTTAGTGTCCCCAAACAAAAATATTTCTTTTACTTATCTTGCATATATTTATGTATACACATGTAGTCTTCCCAGTAGAACTCAAAAAACATCCCAAATAGTGAGTAAACCCATTAATTCATGTAAACAGCAAATAGAATTTGGAAGAGTTATGGATTAGAACAACAGGAAAACAACGATGGTTCAAGAAACCCAAGAGTCCTTGAATGTCCCTGTGGATCCAAAGAGTATGAAGAGAAGCTGTCTAAGTTGTGGCAGAGCTAGAGAGTCCATCTGTTAATCTTTAGCAGAAAGACAGATATACTGCATGGCTGAGGTCCTCCTCTCTCCACCTCTTTCCTCCACACACTTGGCTACAGGAGATCTAATACTTTCCTTCATTTTTGGAGTAGTGAATTTGGAGGAAATTGCTTCTTGAACTACTCAGTCAATAAGACCTATAAAATATTTATAGCAGCATTTATTTTTGTAATAGCAAAGTACTGGAAGGATAGTGAATCCCATCAATTTGAGGAATGACTGAACAATTTTTGGTGAATGAATATAATGGAATATGCATCATTAAAATGACAAATATGGAAAATTCAGAGAAACTTGGGAAGACTTGGATGAGCTGAGGCAAAATGATTTTAACAGAATCAGAAGAAAATGTCCACAATGTCCACAATAGTATAAAGGAAAATAACCATTGATTCTGATTAATGCAGTGACCAGTTATAACATCATAGCACTTGTTAGTAAACTATGCCTTCTACCTACTGACAAAGAGGTGGTAGATAATAAGTATGGGGTGAGATAAACATCTCTAGATATGACCAATATATTGATTTGTTTTGCTTGATTGTACTTAGTTGTTAACATTGGGAGGATGGAAGTAATTGGAATGTGACATGATCTTTTAAAAAGGAAAAGTACAGGGGCAGCTAGGTGGTACAGTGGATAGAGCACTGGCCCTGAAGTTAGGAGGACCTGACTTCAAATCCAACCTTAGACACTTAACACTTACTAGCTGTGTGACTCTGGGCAAGTCACTTAACCCCAATTGCCTGGCTAAAAAAAAAAAATTGACCTTAACATTAAAAAAAAAATTTTAAAAAAAGGAAAAGTACAACAATAAACATTTTACCCATACTTATACCCAAGTTTTGACCCATACCCTCCCACTGTGTAATAGTATGCTTGCCTATAGTAATAGTAGTAGCTAGCATTTATATAGTGCTTTAAAGTTCATAAAGCACTTTACATATGCTATCTCATTTAATTCTAACCTACCTTTGACATAGGTGCCATTATTTTCCTTATTTTATAGACTGAGAGAGGATGAATGACTTGGCCAAGGTCACACAGCTAGTAAGTATGTGTCTGAGGTAGGATTAAAACTCAGATTTTCCTGAATAATTTTTTTTTATTAGGTAAAAGAGACCATTTTTTTTGCCTCATTTCTTACCTAGCCTTAATCACTGAATGGGTGTTGCCCCAGTCAAACTGAGACCTGTTAAAGACCTTAGTCTGAAGAGGCCAAAGTCCCCTACTGCATCGGGGCATCTTCAGTTGTGCTGATCTACATCTTGCCATTGGACCCAGATGGCTCCAGAGAAGAGAGTGAGGCTGGTGACTTTGCACAGCCCTGCCTCACTTAAATCCAATTCACTTGCAAGTCATGGCATCTTCTTCCTAATGTCATTGGTCCTCTTAGAGAATGAAGGACAAACAACAACAACAGCATACACCAACTGTTTAATAAGTTCTTGTTAACTTACTGGCCAATTTTTTACATATCCTTTTTCTACATTTATTTATTTTAATTAATGCAATAAAACATGCATTTCCATAACATCGTATAATAACAATGATGATTGCACATGAAACTGCAAATCTATTATGTACAATTTTGTATAAATCTTATATTAAATTATGTGTGAACATGCTGTAGCTCTCTTATAGAAGGTATGCTCCCAGAGGGACTGTCTTACTTTCATCTTTGCTCCATTAGAATCTTGAACATCCCTGGAGTATGGTAAGATTGATAAAATTTATGTAATCTGCCATTTGAAATACGTGTGTGTGTGTGTGTGTGCGTGTGTACAGTCTTAAGAGTAGAGACTTTTTAAAAAAAATTAAGGCAAGCTCTTCTCTCATTCTCTTCTTGCTGGTGATCCTTGTTTTGAGGAAGATGATAAGATTTTTGTTGTATTTTCTCTCTGGCTGTTGCTTTGTGTTTTGGTAAGGTCAAATTTGAGTATTTTTCTCCCTTTTTTCTCTTCTGGAATTTGGAAAGAGCTCAGAAGAAATTTGCTTTCTCCTCTACTTTTTCTTTAGAGCACTCTCACTTTTTTTTTTTCTCAGACAGAGAAGTTCTGAAACTCTATTATCTTTTCGAATGACCAAGGAGCTCTGAAATACCCCTCAGGACCCTGGGAAAGGCATCCTTATTCTTCAGGCCTACCTTCCTACAGGTATTTTCACTGAAACTTGCAACATCTTTATCCACCCCCAGTATTTTGTGAGCATGTATCTTTCCCCTCTTACGAACTCTAACCCTTTTCATCCTCCTTCTATGTATGTCTTCTCTGCCTGATTGTGGTACGTGTGATGTTCTGTTAGAAGCTGTGAAAGCTAAGTTCCTAAAGAAAAAGAGTTATTTGATTGAACTAATTATAATTTTGAAGAAAATAATTTACATATTTGTCTTTGAATTAAAATTTCTCCAATATGGTCAACATATATTTTAATTCTTTACACTTAATAAATTTACATTAATTTTTTTCTTTTTTTAAATAATTTATTTTTAGTTTTCAACATTCACTTCCATAAGATTTTGAGTTTTAAATTTTTCGCCCCCCTTCTCTTCTCCCCTCCCCAAAACAGCATGCAATCTGATATAGGCTCTACTTATACATTCATATTAAGCATATTTTCATATTAGTCATGATTACATTCATTTTTTTTCAAAAAAAATCTATGAAAATGAGTTGTCAAATACCATCTGTCAAGTTGCACTATCACTAAAGCTAAGAGATGCCAAGTTCATTTCATTTCAAAACTCTTAGAATACGTGTAAAAGAAACATATGCCTAAGAGTAGTGCCTTACTTACAAACTTGATACAGATTCAAGCCTTTTCTCATTTCTTTTTTTTTTTTTTTTGGCTAGGCAGTTGGAGTTAAGTGACTTGCCCAGGGTCACACAGCTACTAAGTGTCAAATGTCTGGAATGGTTTTCTCATTTCTTTTAAACTTCACATAGACACATAGCTATTATTTCTACATTCACAGTCATATACCTACAAACATATTTGTGTGTTGCATCATAACAGTGCATAGGACAAGAAAGGCAAATCCCCTGAGGCTCTCCAGTATTCTCCCTTGTTTCTCTCCACTTGTCCTGTGCACCTCCTGTACAATGGGAAAGAGAGATGATGATAAAGATGTCAAAAGACTAAACTCATGTATTGAGGCCCCACATGTTGTGAGGGCTGTCCCCCACTTGTAGCAGGGGGTGTCATTGTGTGGCTTAAAGAGAGGCATAAAAGACATCTCTACCCTCTTCTCCCTCAACTCTTCTCTAAGGGAGACTTTCAGGAGGACAATTTTCCTATATGTCTTACCTGCTTGGAGTATATACCCAATAGAGGCATTGCTTTGTCAAAGAGTATGTACAGTTTATTGACCTTTTTAATATATTTCAAAATGCTTTCCAGAATAGTTGGACCAATTCATAGCTCCACCAATAGTGTGCCTATCTTCCCACAGTATCTTCAGTATTTATCAGCATGACCCCCAGTCCCAAAGCCCTTTGGTATGGGACTCTCTCCTCACTGATAGAAATCAATTCTCTGTGCCTACATGAGGAGTGGGTGGTGTTGATGAGACTGACAAAGAGAGCTCCTGGGCTTTCTTTGAGATTTGGTTGTTTTTTGAGTTACTGATTCTCTTTAGGCTCTGCATTTGCTTCAGGTACTTTTGGCTTCCAGCTGCAAGCAAGGAAACGGAAGATGCCAACCCCACTTCAGGTTAGTGAAGGAAAAGACTCTAGGAAGAACCCAACAAGAGAGAATTGTCCCTAACCCCAGCTTGTTATACTAGACACTTCAGGGAACTATTCCTTGGGTGAGATCCAGAGCTCTTTCTTGGTTTACCTGAATTACCTTGTTCCCAACGGGAGAGCCCCTTTATTCTGTATTGTCTAATATATATTTTCCTATGTATGCCTTCTCTGACTTCTAATTTGGATAAATCAGTTTCTTGGCTAGTGCTATGTATGTGTTCATTGGAGAACTGGTGTTTGGTGGAAAAGGAGTAATCTTGCATATAGCACATGGGGATTCCCAACAATGAAACAGTGAAGTTAGTTTAAACTGGAAAACCATATCCCCTGAAAGAATAATATTTAAGGGAGCAGGTAGGTATAATTCTAGGCTGGTACCCCAATCTCTGAGGACAGCACAGTGGCCAAATTTCTGTTAGCTCTAATCTCCTGCTTCCTTTCCTGGCAGGAATTAAAGTCTCCCTTGGAAAAGGGGGGGGGGGAATAGCCTAGAAATGTCTATTCTGCCTTCCTTCAAGCCACACAATGACACCCCCAAGCTATGTGTGGTGGACAGGTCTCAATATATCAGTTTGGTCTTTTGTCATATTTATCAATATGATAGATATGAGGTGAAATTTCAGAGTTATTTTAATACACACTTTGCCTTATTAGTGATTTGGAGCATTCTTTCTGATTGTTTATTATTTCCATTTCCTCTTTTGAAAACAACCTATTTATATTCTGGGAAATGACTCTGTTTCTATATTTATATCAGTTCCCTACGCTTGGATGTCATACCTTTTTCAAATATTGCTACAAAGATTTTTTCCAATTAACTGCTTTTTTCTTTTAATTCTAGTCACAATCATTTTGTTCATGCAAAATTTTTTCAACTTTATAGAATCAAAATTGCCTGTTTTATCTCTTATCATCAAAATTCTCTACCAGCCACAGTTGTGAAAGGTATTTCCTTCAATTCTTTAATTATTTAAATGATGTGATCTTTTATATTTAAGTTATAACCATTTGAAATTTATCGTACTGCACAATTTAAGATGTTCTTCTCAACTTAAATTCATCTCCACCAATGAGGAGAGAGTTCCAAACCAATGGGTTTTGGGACAAGAGTTACAGACAGAAATAAAGACCTATTATATGCTTGTATCAAAGTAATGGAGTACTTTTTTTGTAGTAGCAAAGAACTGGAATTAAAGTGACTTACCACCAAATGAATATGAATAATGGAATCTAGTTATTTAATATGAAACATGAAGAATTCAGAGAAACATAAGATTTGTATGAACTGATATAAAGTGATCTAAGCAGGACTAGAAAAAAATAAACACAATTACTCACTCAAATACCCACCTGTATGTGACCTAATCAACATGGATATTTCCTCCAGTGATGCAGATTGTAATCCCAGTAACACTTGTCTATCCTTTGTGACTCTTATGTATTTTGTCCCATAAAATTCACTGCAGAAGGAGTATCCAAGGTGCTAGGGACTCCATCACTTTTTCTTGATTTTGGAAGAATGTCAGAATAGCACATAGACTATTCATCAAGGGTGAGAGATTTATTCTGGGAAGTTTGGATTCAGTCAAAGGGCCATACCTGAGGACCTAGAGAGCCACATGTAGCCTCCAGGCCTAAGGTTCCCTGCTCCTGGTTTGATTCTCTATCGCCTTCACCAATTGGCAAGCATGTTGTTTTTGTTCATACATCTTTTACTCCAATTTTTCTTTATAATTCCTTATGTGTTATCTGTTTCAACATGCTCATATTCATCATGATCCTCTCCTTGATTGCCTTCTGAGTAAGACATGTTTTTAATTCTTCAGAGACTGTAGTGCTCCATGACAAATAGACTGTAGAATCAGTGTTGTTTTCCTTTACTTTACCATGGACATTGCACAAGTTGTCATAAAACCCTGATAGTATCCTGGCACAAAAAAAGATGGGCCTTTGTTTCAGGAAGAAGTCCATAGTTATTAAAAGATTTTTGTTATTTTCCCAAACGCTGAAAACATGAACATCAACTACCAGCATATATGCCTACTTACGTAACATTTTAATAAGACATTATAGACAGGAATGGAAGGATCCTTCATGAGGATATGAATCAGGAATAGACAATTTTTCACAATAAACCAACCCCATGATTAAAATTTACTGAAAAGGGTGGGCAATACAAGATACTGCTGTTATCTGTCTTTATTGACTATTTTAAAAAGCTTTTAATTCAGTAGAGCAAATCATTCCCCTTTGGTTCTCTTCCAATAAGGTAAGTGCAAAAAAAAAATCAATATTTTTCAAGATTATTTGAAGGGCATAACAGATAACTTCTTGGATAAAATGAGTACAGACTAGAATAACATAAATTAAAAGATCACTGCAAGGAATCTGAACTCTGGGCAACTGAAAAACCAGTGATGGTCTCAGATAACTTATAATTAAACAAATTCTCACCTGTCAGCAAAATGTTGTATACGTACATCACCAGCTAAGATCACTGTATCCTGTGTTTTTAATATTTTTTTTTATTAGGAGGGTTCATTCTACAGGGATGAGCAAGTGTTCTTAGATGTAAAAACAAAAGACACAAATGATTTTTCAAAGGAATATCAGAAAGTGGGAAAAAGAAGAGAGTTTTACATGTAGATAGAATTATTTAAGGCTAAGCAAGGCCAATTCCCACATAACAATTAGACAAAACTTTATCTAATCCATGCTCACATATTCCCCAAAAGTACAGAATGTGGATATCCCAGGATTAAGTGCCCTAATTAGTTTTGTGAGGTAGTTCCACCCTGTGTTGGTAGAAATCTGGATCACTATGAAATGGAGACAATAAAGTAAGTCATCAGTACATTTTTCCAAATCTTTCTTCTCATTTCTACTGTAAAGAAATATTAGACAGTGGCTAGAGCACCAGCCCTGAAGTCAGGAGGACCTGAGTTCAAATCAGGCCTCAGACCAAACACTTGACACTTACTAGCTGTGTGACCCTGGGCAAGTCATTTAACCCCAATTGCCTAAAAAAAAAAAAAGAAAAAAAAAGAAATATTAGATAGGGGGTGGAGGAAAAATACTAAAATAAATCTTTTGTGCTGGAAAAGTACTTGTCCAGAATTTTTTACCCCTGTTCAACTTGCCAAATACCATTATTTCTTATCCTGTTGGCTTTGTTTAATTTGATATCAACTAAAGTTTTGTTAGGGTCAGCTAGGTGGTATAGTAGATGGAGTGAATGGCCTGGAGTCAGGAAACCTCATCTTTCTGAGTTCAAATATGGCCTCTGAAACTTACTAGCTGTATGACCTGAGCAAGTCACTTAACCCTGTTTGCCTCAGTTTTCTCATCCGTAAAATGAGCTGGAGAAGGAAATGGTAAATCACTCCAATATCTTTGCCAAGAAAACCCCAAATACGGTCACAAAGAGTCAGAAATGACTGGACAACAAAGTTTTGTTGTGGGGGCGGGGGAAGGCCAAGTGCTAGACCAATGATTAATTGGGGTGAGAAATCCCTCACGGATGCATAATGGCAACTGGATTATAATTTAGTCTTAGAGAGCTGACTGAAGCACTGAGTGGTTAAGAGATTTATTTGCGGCATGACCACACAGCTACTATGTGTCCAATACTTGAACTGAAATATTCTTGACGCCAAGGCCAAGCCTCTACCCACACTGCTTATCATGTTGAAGGGGGGAAAAATGGGATAACTTTTGAGTGCTTTAAATAGCTCTGGATTCTGATGCACCAATGTTTTTTCTTTTGCTGAAATTTACATCCCACAGTCTTTAGCAATTCCATCCGGCCCAGGAGAAGAGCATCACAAAGCGTGGGGAGTTACGGGGCCCGGTGTGCCAGAAGCTAGTAGTATCCAACACTTATTTGTTATCTTTTTTTTTAATTATTATTTTTTGGGGGGGAGGCCAAGGGCGCGCGCGTGTGTGTGTGTGTGTGTGTGTGTGTGCATGCCCAGACGTGAAGGGCAGGTCTAGACCGTCCAGGGAAGGAAGGCAGATGCGGCCAAGGCCAGCCCACTCCCCCGCAGCCCCTATGGCTCCACCTCCGCAGGCTCCGGGGGAAGAGAGAGCCACCTCCCAGATCGTCCTTGAGCAGGCGAGCCCACCCCGGGGCCCTACCTACCGAGGGGCTGCCTCGTCCACCCCACCTCCCCAGCCCCCCCTGCACGCTTAGCTTCCCCCAGGACTGAGTGTCAGCGCCGAGCAGGGCGTCCCAATGTCCAGCGCCGCGCTCGGGGCGGTCACGCAGCAAATTTGCAGCCTGGGCCCGCTGCAGCCGCCGGGGCCGGAGAGCTGCGTGCCCTTGCCCGAGGACGTGGCCGAGCTGCCGGTGCTGGATGCCTCCGGCAGAAGGATCGCGTTCGGGGCGCTCTTCCGGGAGCGCCGGGCCATCGTCGTGTTCGTGAGGGTGAGACCTGGCTGCAAAGTCCCACGTCGGAGCAGGGAGGTTTCGCTTCCCTTCCCTCCCTGGAACAGCTTCCTTCGCCAGCCTAGTCTTAAAGTTGCTTCTAACCTACTTCAGAGACAGGCTGTAGGTTCCTGGGAATCCGGGACAGGAGGAGCTTTGTTGCTTTTTTTTTTTTTCTTCCCTGAATATTAGAAGACCTTTCCTGTGGCAAAGGACTCTTAACTTTGGTTCTCTTTTGGCAGTGTGGTCTACTGACCAGTTCTTAGGTAGACTTTTTAAATACTTAAAATACATTGATTACAAAGGAAACCAAGTATATTGAAGTAGTTATCAAAATATTTTTTAAAACAATACATTCATGGTCCCATTCGGCCTAGAGAGACAAGCCAAGACAATGAAAACAGATTTGTAGCTCCACTCCCCTCCTCAGTATGAAAGTCCTGTTTCTTTTGCTTTTTGAAAGGGGAAAATGCAAAATAGCTGTCAGGCTCTCCAGCCCCTGGTTTGGAAGATACATTTCTCTCCTTTCTTCCTGTTCCCAAACATAAAGGCGGTGGATTCTTTTCAGTTTTAGCATGACTAGTCTGGTCATGACACCTTTTGCTAAACTTCTGATTGTTTTGAGTTTATGTAAACTTGGCCCCTTCTGGATGTTTGGTTACAACCTTGCTGATGTGAGTTGCTAACCTGCCTACCTTGCTGCATTGATGTTTCAGCATTTCTTGTGTTACATCTGTAAAGAATATGTGGAAGACCTGGCCAAAATCCCTAAGAATTTCTTACAAGTAAGTTTCCTGGGAATAATCAGTGTGTTAAATGTGCAAGGGAAAGATTTGTCCATCAATAAGTGTTTATTAAGGGTGCCAAGCAGCAAGCTAGGTGCTGGAATTACAAATTATATCCTCTGACTTCAAATAGTTTATATTCTGTCAGGAGAAAAAAACTTGTGTGCATGTAAGTAAATACACAATATGTGTATATATGTGTGTGTATGTATACATATGTGTCTATATACATATACATATATACGTACATACAGAGATAGAGATAATAAATACAAGGGTCACTAGCAACAGTTTAGGAGTGATAGCATTAAATCATAGAATCTCAGAGCTGAAAAGGAACTCAAGAGTCCAGTCTATACCTGAACAAAGATGCCTTCTACAATATGCCCAAAAAAGGGTCATTTAACCTTTGCTTTGATATCTCATGTGACGGAAAACCCACTACCTCAAAAGGCACCCTATTCCATTTATTCTAATTTTTAGGAAGATTTCCGTTACATTAAGCCTTAATCTACTTTTCTGCAAGGTCTGCCCATGACTATTAGTTTTATTGTCTGGGGTCAAGCAAAGTAACATCTTCCACGTGGGAGCCCTTCAAATAATGTTTACAGACAGATATCATTTCCCTGTTAAGTCTTCTCCAAGCTAAATATTCACAATTTATTTCAGTAACCTGGGATATAATATCTAACATTTGTATAGCACTTAAGGTTTGCAAAGCACTGTACATGTATTGTTTCATTTGATCCTCCCAAAAACCCTGTGAGGTAGATATTTTTTCAGTTTTACAGATGAGGAAACTGAGGCTGAGAAAGGTTAAGTGACTTCCATGTTCTCACAGCTGGGATGTGTCTGAAAGGCAAAATTCAAACTCAGTTTTTCTTAATTCCAGGGCCAACATTCTATCCACTATGTCACCTAGCTGTCTGGGTTAACTAATTTGCCTTCAATTATCCAAGCTTCTTTCTTACCACCATCTTACTTATCTTAGATTTCAATTCACTTCACCATTTTTGTCCTATCCTTCTCGTCTGAAGATAATTTCAGAGCCCGTTTTCGCAAGCTGAGGAGCTTGTCCTAGATTCTAGAAGATGTATGTCTGCAAGACTTCAAACGCCTTCTAGTCAGGACCTGAGGTACATTGTCTCAGTGTAATGTGATACTGGGTGGCAGACCACACTGGACTGTGCATTAGCACCATTCGAAACCTCAGGATGGTAATAAATCACAAGCCCAGTAATCAACAGCAGTGGAGTACATAAATACGATAGGATTGAACCAGATGATGTCTGCACAGCCCATGAAAATAGATAGCAGTCAAATCTAGAGAAGTTGGCAGAAACGCAGTAATACATTAATGCAGGAAGTGAGGATTGAAAGATTCCAGGCTCCAAAATCTCTCATTTTTACTGCTTTGTTGCAGCAGCAACAATCCTTCTCTCAGGTTTACACATGTATTCGGTTTCAGCTTCCCTGTGCTTCTCATCCAGAGTGACCATTTGCAGAAGTCTTGTTTCAAAGATACAGATGCAAATTTTATTTTCTGGCTTTAAACCTCAGTACTATATATTCAGCAAAAATACATTTGATGCTTCTTCATTGGGATGTGTGAAGGTAAAATGAGTAGAGAATATCTAATTAAATAACTACTCTTAATTGCTTTTATTCTTCCCTCATACGCTTTTTATGGTAATAAAGTTCATTAATCATATAATTTGGGGAAATCTTACTTATTGAAAGAACTGTCTCAATGCAATTTGTGTCCCTAAAATACTTTAAAAACTTATTGATGGAGGGAAGCTAGGTGGCATAGTGGATATAGCTCCAGCTTTGGAGTCAGGAGGACCTGAGTTCAAATGTGGCCTCAGACACATGATACTCACTAGCTGTATGACCCTGGGCAAGTCACTTAACCCAGATTATCTCAAAAAAAAATATTTTATTGATAACTTTCTTTTGACACAGCAGACACTTCCCAACAAACAACAAACACCCTCCTCTCCACATAGACACATATATTATAAGCCCTTAAACAGTTAAACAAACTTAATATATGGGCATTGTTTTTTCTTTAAACAACTGGAATAACGTGACACTTTGCCCTTTTCTAGTTAATTGACTTTTAACAGAAAGGATGTGTGCTTCTACCCTGTTAATTTGGCACCATTATTCTCTGTTATATCATATCTGAGTTCTTTTGCCTTTTGGTGACAACCTCCTTATTTGAATGACCTTCACTTGTGGCACCCTGATTTCAAGAAATACTAATTCCATTCTTCCTGACCTTCTATTGATCACCTATAAAATCCCAAGGCCTAAGTTCATTGCTGATTCTTCAGTCCTGAGGCAGCTAGTGTTGCTGTGGATAGAGTACTGGGCCTGGAGGCAGGAAGAACTGAGCTTGTCTCCCACCTCAGATACTTACTAGCTGTGTGACCCAGGAAAGTCACTTAACCCACAGTTTCCTCAACTTTTATAATGAAGATTATAATAGCACCTGCTCCACAGGTTTATTGTGAGGATCAAATAAGAGAATATCTGCAAAATGCTTAGCACAGTGTGTGGCCCAGAGTAGATACCACATATGTATTGCCTTCCCTTCCCCTACCTTCCATGACCTGTTAACAGCAGGATTCCCACACCCTATGACAGTAGGTTTGTCTCCACTTTGCAACTTGTAAGCACTTGGCCATCATCTAGTTTTTTTAAAGTATTTGAATATGGGAAAATAGGATCATCATTTAGTTATAGAAGTGACCTTAGTGGCCACCAAGACCAATGTGCTCATTTTACAGATCAGTAATCTACGGCACAAGATAGGTTAAGTGACTCTTCCTAGGGTCACACAACTACGTGTCAGAGATGGGAGTCAAACTTAGGTTTTTCAGACTGTAAGTCCAAGGTGCTATCATTTGCTACATTGGCATTTTTAAAAACTTTGCTCACCTTTGATCTTCTTAAAAAGTATGTTTGAAAACATCAATTATGTTAAAAAATATTTCCCCGTACAGGGTTATACTTACCTTTTTTTTGCAGGATAAGTTATGTTTGGGTACAAGTCATTTTCCTTTGCTTTTTGGTATCTTGTATTCCATCCTAGTCTTTAATTTCTCAATTTGTACTTGATGCAGTATGATGCTGTTGGTAGTAATGCTGCATCTGGAGTCAGAGGTCCAGGGTTTAAGTCCTCTGGGACTTATCTACCTGTGTGACTATGGGTAAGTCACTTATCCTTTTCAAACCTCAGTTTCCTAATCTGTAAAATGAGGAGATCTCAGGAGATGACCTTGAGGGTCTCTTGTAGCTCCAAACTGATAATGTGATCTGTGCCATTTTTGGCTACTTGTGAGATATTTGCTGAAGCACTGGAATTTGTCAAAATACTTTTAATGGTGTGTTAAATTTAGGCCTCCTCTCTGTTAGTAGCCTGTGAACCAGTGCATTGCCCTGTAGCTTCAATACTAAAAGGAATTTTCTTACATGATTTCTTATAATGTGGTATATACATGTACTCTATTTCATCATGAATTTCTTTCTTCTTTTTTTGGAAGCCAGTTATTAGATTATTAAATTAGGGCTATTCACTGAAGCAATTGAAATGAGGGCTCCTTGAATTTGAGAAATTTTATAATGAGGAGACTTGATTAGTTTCTTCTGCTAATTTTAGTTCTTTTATTTGGTGGCAAATACCTCTCCAAAATGGTGATTATGAAATGACCCAAGTGTCCTAATTAAGGAAAGAAAAAAGAAGGCCACATGCCAAATTTAAATGTCAAAGAAGATTTATTAAAGTATAATATAATATAATATAATATAATATAATAATAATAAAGTATAATCTTCACATCTGGCTAGAGACATAAGTAGGATACTTAAGGCCTTCATATCCTCATCTAGCTTGGGGCAATGGTATGGCAATTGCCCAGGTTGTGATAGTATGGCCTCCCAGCTTTCCTTTTTTTGTGTAGTAAAATCTCTCATGAGTGTTAGAGATGCCCCTTCCTTTTCTGGCGTTCCAGGATAGTGATTGGTGGAACAAGGTGTTACCTGTTACCTCCACTTCAAGATCTAAATTTTTCTATCTCTGAGCACAGTAATTAGTCATGAGAGATGAGAGTGGAATGTTCCCTGATATATTTATACATAGCTACATTAATAAGTAAGGCCTTTATCACCTTGTTAGGATCTTTGTGGATGGGACATTTATTTGTCCTCTCCTATCTGAGTTAGAATTTCACATATCGAATCATAGAGAAAATAAAAACCATAGGAGACTTTTGATTCCCCACTTCAGAGAACAACTTAAGGCCATTTTTTCTGACACCTGCCTGGTAATTGGCATGTATCCTATAAGTGTTTATTATCCATGAATAATTACTTCACATGGGTAAAATGCCCATCTTGGCCCAAATGGCACTATAGCAGCAGGCATTGTGAACACTCTCCATGTGTCTCCTTTTAGCTACCTTTGAATACATCAGGGAACATTCAACCTGTTTTCATTCATTTATAGTCCTTAGGATGAGGAAAGATAGCACTTGGCAGTTACAGAGTTCTAGAAAGCAACACTCTATCTCATACACATAATAAGAAAGACCTACAGAGCTTCAGACACCAAAAATTATGGAAAGTGTCACAAAACTTAAAGTTTTGTAGGGCTTGCCACAATTGTCTTACCAACCAGTGTTCTTAGGGTAAGTTGCTTTAATTTGTAGGGACCTTTCATGTTTTTCCAATTTTGATTTTTTTGCTTTTGCTTTAGTATTTTTATTATACCTTTGAATTTTGGCATTCCATTTCTTCCATTCTCTTTTCTCAGGGTGTCCACTGCTTTATTCATTTTTTAAAAATCTTTTCTCAACCATTTTTACTCTTTGAATTCTTCCTTAAAACTCTGATTTACTTTTTTATTTATGATTTATTTATCTCTTCTTTTAATGCTTTCATCAAGCATTTAAAAAAAAAAGTGAGGATTCTCCATCTGTTTTCTGGAGTTTTGTTCCACCACCATAGGGATTTCTGCTCTTCTTCTTTATGTTGTAATATTTCTTCATTCAGGAGAAATTTTTTTACTTACTTGTTTGTTCACCATTTTCCTCCAGGATTTTCCTTGTGAGAAAAATATTTCCTTTTCCTTCTTTTTGTTACTTGTTTACACTATTTCATTTTGCTAACTATTTTGAGGTAATGAGGGAGAGCTGGGCTTAGTCATGATCTCTCACTTGGCCATCTTGCCAGAACTCACAATTTGGAATTAGCATACCTTTTTTTGTTACTGCTTATATGTTTTTGGAGTCTTTCATCCTGATGCAGTGGAATATTGTTATTAAAATAGAATAAAAACTGAAGGGTGAGGATACAGATGTAAAATAAATAGTTTTAATGAATAAGATGTTTGTTAAAGTGCTTTATTAGACACCATTAAAGACAAGCTATAATCTTACATAGTCAAATCTTTTTTTTCTCTTTCAAAGGCTGCTAATATCACACTAATAGTTATTGGACAGTCATCTTTCCAACACATTGAGGTATGTAGTCGGTAAATAAGAGAAATTGTATTTCTTGTCCAAACCTGTGATTTTATTGCTGTAGAGAGCTCCCAGTGTGGAAATTCCCTCCACTGGTGCTGAGTTGCAACTCTATATAACTTGTCATCTCTCAGATACTCCCCTAGGGAATTTAGAGGTAAAGACTATGTGTCAGAGATGAGACTGGAATCCAATTCTTCCTAACTGTATCCACTGTGCCATACTTCCTCTCCTCTTAGGAAAAAGTGAGATTAAACCAGCTTACTTTCAGACATTAGATGTGTGTGTTATGTAAATTTTTTGGCTGCAAGTTGAATTTTTACAAATAAAATTAAATCAGTGTTACTTTTTCCATATTTTTCCTTTTGAACGACTTAATTTTACTTTTTCTTTCCTAGCCTTTCTGCAAGCTGACAGGGTATTCTCATGAAATTTATGTTGACACTGAGAGAAAAATTTATGGAAAACTTGGAATGAGGAAAGGTGAAGGAATTGCTACATCAGGTAAATACACTGCTGGGACTTTCATTTTACTGTAGAAAACATAAATATTTTCCTTTTGTGAATATATTTGTTTGTGGATCTATAAACATGTATTATAGTGGAGAAAAGAATAGTTAATAGTGAGTCAGGGATCTTTAAATGAATCAGGGATCTCTAAAAATTTATTAATGTTTTGCTTTTACATCATCTTAATTTCCAAATTTTTCTTTCCAACTCCCCTACACAGAGAGCCATGTTTTGTAAATAAACAGAAAAGAAAGAAGGGAAAAAGTCATTCAGCAAAACTAACCAACCCATCAGTTGAGCCTGAGATGTATGCAGTGTTCCTTATCCATAGTCCACCATCTCTGAGAAGCATCTGAAGATGGGCTTTTTCTTACCTCTTCTCCAGGGTCAAGCTTGGTCATTATCATTACACAGTATTCAGTTTTGTTGTTTTTATTTCATTTGCATTTTTGTAGTTATTGTGCAAATTTATTTTTTGGGGTCTCTTTCCTCTGTATCAGTTCATATAATTCTTCCCACACTTTTCTGATTTCTTTATATATTCACTGTTGTTTACATTGTAATAGTATTATACAATATATAATATTCCATATATACATATATATATAAATATATGATTTCTTTGAACATTTCCCTATCAGTGGACATCTACTTTATTTCCAGTTCTTTGCTATCACAAAAAGTGCTGCTGTGAATATTTTGGTGTGCAGTTTGACCTTATTTTCTGTCTTTGACATCTTTGGGGTTTATACTTAGAGGTGGAATCTCTGAGACAAAGGAAAGGATATTTTAGTGTCTTTTAAAGGGTAATTCCAAATTGTTTTCCAGAATGGTTAGACTATTTCACAGTTCCATCAAAAGTGGAAAAAGTTGCTGCCTGTCTACTAGCAACAAC
Organism: Vombatus ursinus; assembly: GCF_900497805.2. NCBI lineage: Eukaryota > Metazoa > Chordata > Mammalia > Diprotodontia > Vombatidae > Vombatus > Vombatus ursinus. The sequence continues at coordinate 16,922,979 of NW_020954585.1, forward strand.
TTCAATATTAATAATAATAGCTAACTTTTATATGTAATTCTTACTATGTGCTGGGTGGGCCACTAGGTTGCTCAGTGGATAGAGTACCAGTCCAGGAGACAAGAAGACTCATCTCTGTGAATTCAGATCTGGCCTCAGATACTTCCCAGCCCTGTGTCTCTGGGCACGTCACTTAGCCCTGTTTGCCTTAGTTCCTTGGCTGTAAAATGAGCTAGAGAAGGAAATGGCAAACCCATCCAGTATCTTTGCCAAAATAACCCTAAATGAAGTAACAAAGAGTTGGACATGATTGAACAACAGCAACAACAAATGTGCCAGGCACACTGTGCTAAGCCCTTTCTAATTAGCCATTTGGCTTCTAAGGTCCCTTCTTTTTTAAATCAATTATCCTATGATTCTTATTAGAGATGTATGATTCAAGGAGTTTTCTCAGTTGACCACATCCAATTTTATCTTAGTTGAATTGTATTCATTTGAAAATTTCATATAATCTAAATTGCCAAATTTAGAGGGTTTTTTGTCCAATTTAAATTGTTTATTGTGATTACCTTTATTCTTTGTTTAGATTAGAACTCTGTCATTAGTCATAGTTGTGAACACCTTGAACATCTTATTGTCTTCTATTTTTTAATGGCATGATATTTTATATTCAGGCCATATCTCTACTTTTAGCTTGTGCTGGCATGCAGTAAAAGTTTTTAATCTAAACCTAATTTCTGCCAAATTTCATTCCAGTTTTTCCCCCCAACAGTTCTTGTCAAATAGGAAGTCATTCCCTAAGTAAAGTATGTTCTCAGATTTATTGAACACTAATTAGTTTGATTGATTTACTGGTTTCTGATTCTTCCTTATCTAATCTCTTTTACTGATCTACTTTTCTATTATTAACCAATACAAATTAGTTTTGATGATTGCTTCTGTATCATATAAAATTATATTTTTACATTGATTTGCCTTGAGAAACTAGAATTTTTGTTGATCCAGATTAGTTTTGTTATTTCATCTAGCACAATGATTAAGGTAATAGAATATCTTCTAGAAAAGTCAGTTAATGTACAATATAGAGAATCCTCTTGTTAGTTTGATTAATTTAAATAGCATAGTCATTTTTATTACCTTGGTGTGAGCTATTCCAAATAATTTGAAGCAATCCTTCCAATTATTTAAATCATTCCTTATTTCTTCACATTGTTTTATAATTGTATTTACATAAGTCTTGAGTGTACCTTAGCAGATTGGCTCTCAGATATTTTATGTATTATGCAGTTATTTTTTTAAAACTTCCCTTTCTATTATTTCCTCTGTTCAGAGGCTTTTAAAATTATCATTTTATGAAGGATAATCATTTCTTATTTCAAGTTAGCTATTCAATCTTCATTTAAGATCTTAGTTCCTTGAAATAGTAGTTATTATGTAGGGGGTTTGGGAGACAGAGGAGAGGTAGGTGTGAGTGGAGGAGTATCATATGAATCATGACCATGACATTTTGAGAGCATCATTCCTGTGCTCTTTGAAAATCTTAACAGATTCTACATTGATAGAGCTCTGTGTAATTAGGATAATAGGCTCATATACAGAAATGAAGGGGTCCTCAGAGGCCCTCTAATCCAACTCCTTCATTTTACAGATAAGTTAGGTGTGAACTGTTCAGTTTGACTTAGTTTCTGCCTAAACTAAGAGTGATTCCTATAGTAAATATGTAAAGGTTGAAAGATAACAGATATCCTCCATGGTCCAGGATACCCCCTTTCATAAGGGGCCCCAGCTCTGTCCTCACACAGACCAATTTATCTGGGAAGAGAGTCAGATTTTCCTGTGTCTGGCTCTGTCTTCATCCTGGAGTAGAACTTGAAGGAAATTTCTAAAACAATGATTAAGGTCATAGAATATCTTCTAGAAAAGACAGTTTATGTACAATATGGAGATTCAGTCTAAGACAGCTGTTTGTTTATATCCTTTGTCTCAGAAAATATTTAAGATACAAAGGATTGAACAGCACACATGAAAAAATACCAACAACAGCATAACACATTTCAAATGCTATTCATTCTATTTCCCATGGAAGTTAATGGCAACTTTGAAGAACTGCCGAGGGAGATTTAACTTTCACCTCAGACTTTCACTGTCTGAGTCACTCAGAAAGGCCAGATCTTCTGGCCACCCAGGACATGGTTTTCTTTAGTTCCTTATCTCTGGGATGATCCTGGTGATGTCCATATTCTCCTTTGAGAAGTTCCTCACTCTCTGGTTCACTGATAGCCTAATCTTAAACTCAGTAACCTGTGAGGTAGGTAACTGGCAAGGTTGAAAAATGGTCCATTTCTCAGAATGCCGATTTCCTGTGCTCAGGAAAGGAAAGAGAAGGGTCTTGAAGTCCAGTCTCATGGACTAGTACACATTATTTCTGCTATGTGTTTGTAGGTTCCCTTGCCACTGGGGAATGAGGCAGGGGATTCAAGACAGAAAAAACTTCTTCCTCCCCTCCCCTCCCCTCCCCCTGCTACAAGTGAGAGAGTGTTGGAAGAGTCTGAAAAGAGAAGGATCCAAAAGAGAGACAGAGATATTGTTCCTCATTCATCTTATAGACCAAAATAGGCAGTTCCTCCTCACTTTCAGGGCAGCCTCGAGTCTCAGGGGACCAATCAGGAGTTTCTGTGTCATTCCAGCAAAGTGCATGTCACTCAGCAAAGAGACAGAACACATATCAAGTTCTATGGGATGTGTCCCTTTCTGATAAAGATCCACACCCTGTAATTTTATCAGGTGGATTAGGATGGGAGGGGGATTCAGTTGACCAGGGGTACCCTTTATCACCACCCCCCACTATGCAGAGATTTTTCTAAATTTGTTTCTGCTAATTGTTTATGCAGCCCATAGAAGCTTTGAGGATCCTATCTCAACTCACACTGTCCTAGAGGAAGGCTATATCTGCCCCTCAAGACCCTAGTGGGACCCCTGAATTGAGGGTGATTATCTAATGCCATTGTTTTGAGCTTCCACTAATGTGCTTCACCCCAATGTTATCAGTTAAGAACCATTTCAGACAATTAACTTTTAAGAAAGGAGTATTTTAAAAGTGAGAAGAGTTGGTAGAAGACATCCCCACAAAGGCACTCTCATATAAGTACATGCAGAGTCCCCAGGAAAGTAGGCTTAAACATAAACAGTACATGTGGCAAAGGAGTAATTCTCAGCTCTTAGATGTTGGAAGTTTTCTTATTCCATTTGTGGGGTGCTCAAGAAATTTCCCTTAGGCATGATATGGGTTCTTTGCTAGGCTCCTTATAGAGCTATAAATCTCTGTCCGGTTTGTCTTTGGCTGCTAGGACACTAATAGGAAACTGGGAAATCCAGAGTCCTCTGGACCCTTTGAAACTCACCATGTCCTCTTCTGGCCAGTGTTGGGGGAAGGAGGGAGGAAGAAGAACTAGCGAAAGCTGAAGCCAGAGGCCTCTCCTTCCCACTCCATCCCCAGGGCGCTACTTTTCAGGGGTCTTATTGGAAAGCCACACTTGTTTCAAACTCTCCAGTGACTCTAGTTTAAAACTAGCATGACAATTTATCTAGATGGATGACTCCAGGAGCATGACCAGTTCTCTCTGACCTATCCAAAGCTTTCTTCCTGTGCAATGTAATTCCATTTCCAAGTATTTTTAGCACTTAGTTTAAAGCCTGTGATTGAGATTGATTGAGCATCTTATCACTTACTTTAAGTGAGCTCACTTGATTGAATAAATCAGTCACCCCACTCTGTACTTATAAAGGAAGTATGGCATAAGGAATTTAGATTAAGAGGACCCTAATTTGAATCCTCACCCTGCTGCTTGACACTTATGTGCCTTAGTACAAGTCACTTATATTTTCTTCACCTCAGTTTCATTATGTGTAAGATAAGGGTGTTAAACAAGATGACCTCTAGAGTTTTTTCCCAATACCAAATCTATGAGCCTATGATTCTGTTAAATTCTCTTGTTTCTTATTAACTCCTAATAGGAAAAAGTGGCCTTTTTTTCACTCAGCGAAAAACAAAAAAGATATACATCTCAGAATTGAATACAAAGCATTCTGCTTGTTAGACAGGAGTTACAAAAGTAAAATTTTGATTTAGATAAAGTTAAGAGAGTGAGAAGAATTGAGATAAAGAAAGCAGTTAACTGCAAAAGGAGAATGGTTTGAAAAGTGGTGAATATGAGAAATTTTATACATAAGTGAATGAAAGTAGACCAATTAGAACTGTAACTGACTGACAAACAGGATTATTAAATACCAGAATCAGTAACCAAAAGAGGTTCTAGAATTACCTTCCTTTGGCCCTCTTTGAAAACACAAGAGGTACCAGACCTCTAAAGCAGTAAAATCCAGTCTAGGGTGGATGTATGGAGTTGGATTGGATGAGAGCTACATATCAATTTTGTTCTATGAAAAAAGTTCGGGGGGGGGGGGAAGAGGTGCAGCTAGGTGGCGCAGTGGATAGAGCACTGGCCTTGGGTTCAGGAGTACCTGAGTCCAAATCCAACCTCAGACACATAACACTCACTGTGTGACTCTGGGCAAGTCACTTAACCCCAATTGCCTCACCAAAAGTTCTGTGTGTGAAAAAAAAGTGTGGAGAAAATATTTGTTATTTGTCATTTATTAATATTATTCAAACAGCTTTATGTGGCTAGAAAATTGTGTAACCAAAAGATTACTGTAGAGGTCAGGCTGACCCTCACACTCAAGGAAGCTGGATGGCTATAAGGAATGTTTAGATACCACCCAGTGCTTGTTCAGGGTTTGCTCAGGTCTTGTTTTGGTTCTACCCAAAGCTTGTGTTTTGGGTCCACAAAATTAGATTAACCTACCAGCTGATGTACATCTCAAACTGCTCCTCTAGAGACTTCCTACTGCCCATGTGAGGCCAGACAGACACATGTCCTTTATACCCTTGTCTGGGCTTTCTATAATGTGACCTCACAGATGCTCAAGGAGGGAGCCAGCTCTTCTTTCTGCCTCTCTGCCTGCCAAACAACCTAATGAACTTCTTTCTAGAACTATTTCAGATTTTAGGATTCATTCTCATGACTAACAAAAAATAAAAGTAAATTGAGTCTTTCATATATAATAACCTCTGCAGGACTGCACTCTCAAATCCTAGGCAATCAAGGACAAAGGAGGGAACAAAGTAAGGGTGATCAAGGGAAAGACTTGTTAGAAAAAGAACTATTTCTTGTTTTTTGCCTAGGCAATGTGGTTAAGTGACTTGCCCAGGGTCACACCCCTAGTAAGTATTACATGTCTGAGGCCAGATTTGAACTCAGGGCCTCCTGACTCCAGGGCCAGTACTCTATCCACTACGCCACCTAGCTGCCCCTAGAAATAGACTTATTTCTAAAAAAAGGCTTAGTGATCAGATGTACGGGATAGTGAAATGGTCACCCAACTTAGAGTCAAGAGATTTGGATTTCAGTTTCACCTCTGCCACAGTGGTTTCATGATATTGGACAAGTTACTTCACCTTTGGGCCTCACTTCTCTTCATCAGTATAATGAGAGGGTTCAGCTGGATGATTTTGAATGTCTCTTCCAGCTTGGCATTATATGATCCTCTTATGAAGTGAGTAAAAAGCTATAAACATAAATGGAAAAATCAAGAAAGAGAGTAGCAGAAGGATCAAGAGATAAAATTTAGAAAGTGAGGGAAGTTTTATTCCATCAGTGGTGTGGGAGTGAGGTTAAAGAATCAAATTCACTACAGGAAAAGAAAAAAAAGTTGGCAAACAAATAAAAGACAAAAAGTAATACTTGGGAACGATAGAAGGCACTTAGTCATAGAGTAAGTTGGGAGTCGAACAAATCAAGGAGCAGAAAAAAAAATCACAACCAGTATGACCAACACAGCAGGAGTAGGAGGAGAAAATTAGCTAGATCTATAATTACCCACTTTATAGGCAAAAATCATAAGCAGGAAATGGAAAGCAGGGTTAGTAAGGTAAGTTGGCACATTTGTGAGGAAGATGTCACGAGAGGCTAAAAATTGGTTTAAAGTGTTTTTATATTTAATTTAAATCTTAAAAATTGTGTTCTACTGATGCCCTTTATTTTTATATTACCATCATTTCTAGATATGCTGCCCTCCACCCCTACCTTAGAATTGAATTCTCCCTTGTAACAAAGAAAACAGTAAAACAAAAACAACCAGTATAGTGACCAATCTGCTATGGATCCAGTGTTCCCCCATCTTTCTGCTGAGAAGAGGGAAATATGTTTTATTATCTATTCTCTGGGACCATTATTGGTTTTCATCTCCTCAAAGTCGGATTTCCTTTTAGTAATTTATTCATTTACATTGTTGTTACCATTATGTATAGGGTGGGGAATCTGCAGCCTTGAGGCCACATGTGACCCTCTAGGTCCTCAAGTGCGGCCCTTTGACTGAATCCAAACTTCACATCCCCCACACCTGAATACTGTTTTTCTGCTTACACACATTTCACTCTGTCAGTCCAGAAAAATTTCCCATGTTTCAATAAATTCCTCATATTCATCACTTCTTATTACACAGTAATATTTCATTACATTAGTGATCAGTTTATTCATGCATTCCTCAATTGATGGGCAGCCGCATTGTTTCACTTCCCCCACCATCACAAAAAGTGATTCTATTAGTATTTTGCCATATTGTATGTTAGTGTCTGCTTTGGATTTCCTTCAGATACATGCCCAGTATTAGCAATGCTAGGTCAAAGAGTAGGAACAGAGTAATTACATTTCTTTGTTGTTGTTCAGGTATATCAGTCATGTTCAAATCTTCATGACCCCATTTGGGGTTTTCTTAGTGAAGATACTGGAGTGGTTTGCCATTTCTTTCTCCAGCTCATTTTTTACAAATGAGGAAACAGGGGCAAACAGGCTTAGGTGATGTGCCTAGTGTCACAGAGCTAAGTGTCAGATTTGAACTCAGGAAGATGAATCTTCCTGACTCCAGGCCCATCACTCTATCCACTGCTCCACCTAACTGCCTCAGTTACATTTCTTGCATAATTCTAAATTAATATTCGGAATGATTAAACCAGTTCATAGTTCCAACAACAGTGTATTGACGTGCCTGTGTTCCCACAGAGAGACTAATGATTTTTTGAACCCAGGTCTTATAAAATATGAATTAATGTAACTGAAAGATGAATGCTAACCATTTTAGTGCGGAGTCCACATGTGAAATCCAACCTACTCTCAGGAAGCATTCAAAGCCTATGGAGAGCAGTGACTGGCCCTGTCTTTGATTTTCAAGGAGATCCAGCTCAGCAAGGTGGAACGCTCATTTTAGGTCCTGGTAAGTCTCATTTTTAAAACCAAGTAGCTTCATTAATTAGCTGTCTAGTCTCTGTGACTTTTCTTTACATTATCAAAATCCAGAGGCCATTCCCAACTTGAGCACCTTTTCTTCTCTTCAGCATAGTAAATGCTTCTATCTTTCTTGCTTTGCCTGGTGCATAGTAAGTGTTTAATAAAATGCAAGGTTGATTAATTGATTGACTAACCTAGGGACTTCATCTTTTTATCCAATACTTTACATTTTCAAATGTGTTCCCTGGCTTTTCATCAGAAAGAAAAGCTTTTCTTTCTGATGACTAATTTAATGTAATACTCTCCATATTCAGAAAGCAAATAATGTCAGATCACTGAGATTGTAGGGATGAGCAAAAGAGATAAACTAAAGTAATTCCAGTTTAGTGATTTGCAGATATTTTGTAAAATATTGTTCAGTTCCACAGAGTTCATAGGATCATAATTAAATTGAATAAACATTTATTATGCACCTACTGTGTGCCAGGCACTGGTGATACAAATAAGAAAAAGACAACCTCTATTATCAATGCTTACAATCTAAGAGAGGAAGTTGGTACATAAAAGAAAGCTGAAAAAGAGGGAGTGGTCACTAGGGAATACCTGGGTTGGGGGTATGATGTTCTGTGGAGTCAAAACCAAGCAGACTTGCTGACCTGGAAAGTTTTGAAACTTCTGAGCTCTCTTTAAAGGAAGCTTTGGGAAAAAATTTTTGCTCTACCCTTCAGTCCTCATATCAGAAGGGAGAGGCAACTAAGGGAGTTGAGAAGGTATTGAGTAACAAAAACTGAGTCACTTAGCATGGTGATGAGATTTCAGGTTATCAGCTTATCCAGAGTGAGGTTTTTGACTCCATGTTCCATGGAGTCACAAGCAAGTAGAGCTGCTAATGGAAAATGGTGAGTCCCCATTGATTTAGAGGTAGAAGCTTACAGATCATCTTTTTTAATTTAATGTAATTTAACCTCTACATTTAACAGATGTGGAAACTGAGGCCCAGAGTGGTTAGTTAAGTAACTTGTCCAAGGTCATCCAATTAGTGTCATGCAAAACTGGGATTTGAACCTAGGTACTCTGACTTAAAATCCAGCACTCTTTTCACCACAGGATGAAGACCAACCTTATTTTTTGATCAACAGAAAGTTTAGAATTTATTTCACACCTTATAAAACTAAGCATGTATTTGTGAAGTGTCCTATTAGAAGCAGCTAGCTGGTGCAGTGGATAGAGTACTGGACCTGGGGTCTGGAAGAGCTGAGTTCAGATTTGATTTCAGATGCTTACCAGTTCTGTGATCTTGAACAAGCCATTTAACCTCCCTCAGTCTCAATTTACACATATGTAAAATGAGTATGATAATAATGCCTACCTCTTGGGTAGTTTATTCTCCTATTTGCTATTTGTAAAATATAAAATCTGCTATTTGTAAAACTCATAGCAAACTTTAAAGCTCTATATATAAATACTAGTTACTATTATTATTGTTTGGAGTCAGAAAGCAGCAACAGAAATGCTGAAACATGTGAGACTGCAAGTTTTTATTTGGTACTGAGTGAACTAGGCCACACAAACTTCACAGCATTATTCCCAATATTTACAATAAAACAACAAAATTCCCCTATTTTTTTTCTTTACAAAAGGTGCCAAGCAAGCCCTTCCCACTTGTGCAATTAGACATAAAACTTTTTAAGTTACAAATGTTCAAAGAAAGGAAGTACTTTTGAAGGACCTGTGATTTTAGCAACGTAGAAGATTCTCTCTGCCACTGCAAGGTCAATGTCATCTCTGCAGTTTGTCTTACACGAGGGTGCTTAATTTTTTTCTGTCCTGGATTCGTTTGGCAGACTGATGAAACCAATGGAGCTCTTCAGAGTAATGTTTTTATTTTTTATTTTATTATACTTATTTATTTTGGCAATGGAGTTAAGTGACTTGCCCAGGATCACACAGCTAGTAAGTGTTATGTGTCTGAGGCTGGATTTGAACTCAGGTCCTCCTGAATCCAGGGCCAGTGCTCTATCCACTGCGCCACCTAGCTGCCCCCAGAGTAACGCTTTTAAATTCAAAATTAAAATACATCAGATTACAAAGGAAACGAATTATGTTGAAATAGAGTTATCAGATTATTTTTTTAAAAACAAGTTCATAGGCTTCAGGTTAAGAGCCCTCGTCACAGAGAGTTGCCTGGAGAACTCAAAGATTAAGTGACTTGCCCAGGGTCACATAGCCAACATGTGTCAGAAGTGGGACTTGAACTTCCTGGCTTTGAGATGTTTTTCTATTGGCTTCACCAAGCTGCCTCTCTTTTAAAGGAATTCATATTTTTAAGTTCATTTAGCATTTTGACTAAAAAAAGTTATTCCTTTTGGCTATTTTCATAAACAGCTGGAAGATTGAAAGCCAGTCTATTATGTTATCTGATCTCCATTGCTCCCCCATTTTTATGTTCAACACAAGGTCTGATTCACATATGGACACTTGGTCTTATTATTACAGCAGAAACTAGAAGACAAAGAATAAATTCCGCCAGCCTCTTTTTCCCCATTTTTTTGAGACCAGGTCTTCCTATCTCATCAGACTAAGAAATACAGTGGCCAATCCCATTACTGATTGGCAGAGAAGCTTTAACCAGCGGCGTTTTTCCAACCTGGGCCAGTTCTCCCTTCCTTAGGCAGCCTGGTGGCCTTCCCCTCCCAGCTGCTCACCGTTTGGTGCCAAACTTAGTGCAACTCAAAATTCCCAAACACAAGTTACATACACCAGCCATAGCACCTCCCAGCAGCAGGAACTACACCACCCCCCCAGTTGCCTTGTAAGGGCTTCTTTCTTTAATCAGATCTTCCATCTCAGAACTGGAATGGCTTTTTTAATTAATATTTCCTCTCCGTAGCCTAATGGCAATACAGTTAGGACAACAGAAATAAAACTTCATTTGTGTATAACCAAACTCAGGTGGCATATATAGAGAATCACAAATTTTAGAGCAGGCAGTGACCTTAAAAAATTATCTTGTAAAAGCTCCCTCTCAGTTTATAGATGAGGAAACTGCCACAGTAGTTAAGTCACTGGCCCCAAGTCACATAGGTGGTAAACAAGGCAAGATTTAGACCCATGTCCGCTAGCTCCAAATCCAATATTATTTGTGTTGAACCCCACTGTTTCAGCATTCCTCCACAAGGCCATAAAGAGATCATTAGTAATAGTAATAGCATTTACATATCGCCTTAAGGTTTTCAAAGTCATATATTTATATTTATAGATATGTGTGTGTATGTGTATATGTATATGTATATGTATGTAATCCTCACAACAACCTTAGGTGGTAGGCATTATTTATAATTATCCCTGCAGCTAGATGTCGCAGTGGACAGAGCACTGGAGTCAGGGCCACTTAACCGTATTCTCCTCAGTTCCTCCTCTTTAAAATAAGCTGAAGAAGAGAATGATAAACAACTCCAGCATCCTTGCCAAGAAAACACCAAACGGGGTCGCAGAGAGTCAGAGACGACTGAAAAATGACTGAATTGAACTTATAATTATCCCCATTTTACAGTGCTAGTAAGTGCCTGAGTTAGGATGTGAACTCAGGTATTCTTGACTCTAGTTACAATGCTCTATTCACTATGGCATCTACCTGGCTTTAGTACTAACTAGGAGAAACATTATTAAAGAACCTAACAACAAACAAAAGCCATTTTGAGACAGAACTAACTGCATGTGATTATCCATGCATTTCTGCAACATGACTAATATAGCATTTTCACTCATCATTTAAAAGTAGTTACAATGGAGTGATTATAATGGGATAAAGTTATATAAGACAATTTAATCTGATATAAATTCAAATACTGCGTTTCAGGGCTCCTGTATAATTAGTTTAGTTTTATGGAAATGGAACATAGGATATAAATTTTTATTCTGTCAGTTAACTAGCAGGCCTTTATTATTGAGGCACTGTGCTAGGTGCTTAGAATACAAATAACTGAGATAGTACTTGCCTTCAAGGAGCTTACATTCTACACAGATAAGTAATATTGAATACAATGATTTGCAAGATAGGGGAGGAACAGTTAACCACCTAGGGGAATCTGGAAAGGTTTCTTGAAGGAGGTAACACTTAACGTGGACCTGGAAGGGAGCAAAAAAGTTCCAAGAGAGATAAGGAGGGAGAACATTCCAGACGTGGAGATCAGCACACGCAAAGCCACTGAGGTAGGAGTTGGTATCTAGGGGAACAATACTAAGTATTACGGTTGACTCAAGCAGCCCAGAAAGGTAGGATGGAGTCAGACTGTGAAGGGCTTTAAATGCTAAACAAAAGCAGTGCCTTTAGGTTCTTGAGTAAAGGAGACCTAGAGGTTTTGTGCCTGATTGTTTTAATCCCCTTGACCTCCAAAAATCTTTCGTGCCATGCCTGCAATGTAAATATTCCATCAAATTAGTGTTTTGGAGTGGAACTTTAAAAATGAATTATTTACTCAACTATTTCAGAAGCCAGAATGGTTTAAAACCCCTGTATGTCATCCCTATATTCTGCCATTCAATCTGACCAGGCATTTGATTTGATTTGCATAATAAAGGATAAAAACCTAACAGAAGGTTATAACTCAAGGATCTTTCCCGTGGGACCTTTTAAAGGGTCATATATCACTCTCACTTAACGCTATTCCTTTGCCTGCTTTGTTGCTGTAATTAAAATTTATTAGAGCAAGATATAGGGAATATTCTATAATCCAGGTGATTAATTTGTCTCTTTAGAGCAATTAATTAGAAACCTAAAAGCTCCTTTCATTCTACTGTTAATAATAAATCTAGCAAATATACTTTATGTTACTAACTCCATTTTTATTCTTCTGTTCCAGGTAACAACATCCATTTTATACACCTTGATAAGAATAGACTAGATCACAAGCCTATAAACTCCATTTTGCAGCTTGCAGGAGTTCAAAAAGTGAACTTTACAAATAAGTCTTTCATTATTGACATATGATTTACAGACACACACTTCTCTTTTCAAGACTTTGTCCTAAGGGAAGTAAAGTCTTTAAAAAAAAATTATGGGATGATTAAGAAATGACTTATGAGTTGAATAAAACAGATACCATTTGTTCTTAATTTATCCTAAATGTCACTATGAAACATCAGAAATCTTTATAAGGCATTCTTTTTGTAGCAACTTATAGTTCACATACTTCCATTCAGTTCACTTAATGCACAGAAAAATCTGTCCAGTGGTCACAGATGGCAGACAACCTGTTCAGTCATCTGGTAGAGCCTTCTGCTTGAATATTGGGGGACTGGATAATAAAATGTTTATTGTTCAGCTCAACCTATTAACAGATAAATAGTCACAACAAAAATATGTTCAATTGACAGTTTTGCTATGAATTAATTTCATTTTTATTTTCTTTTTTGCACATTTCTTATGACAACATAGAGATGAAAATGTTTGAAAAATGTATTTAAAATATAGGCAAGTATATTTTTTAAAAGTGCAATGTTTCAAATTTTTAAAAAATAAAAATGGAAAAATTTCTTATAACATGTAATAAAGATAATTAATCATAATGATTACAGAAAGATTATCCTTAAAGAGTCCAAACTTATTGATCAGCAGAGATTATGCAAAGAAATGATGGAAAATGTGCAATTTATCACAGAAAGATGCAAAAATTTAGTCATCTACTAGATAGAACACAATCAATAGGATAGATATACACCAGAAACTCACTGTCCTTTAGAAACTAATTGACATTGGGGCAGCTGGGTAGTGCAGTGGATAGACAACTGGCCCTGGATTCAGGAGGACCTGAGTTCAAATGTGACCTTAGACACATAACACTCACCAACTGTGTGACCCTAGACAAGTCACTCGACCTTGATTGCCTTGCAAAAAAAAAAAAAGGAAAAGAAGAAAGAAACTAAGTGACAATAAATCCTCAATGAATACAGATCCCCCAAAATATCCTTGAGGATTCAGTAGACAAACTACACTGGAATAACAACATCATTACAGATAGAACTGTTTCCCACAAAAACCCAGATATAATATTGATCGGTAAGAATTTCACAATAATTTTTAAAATAAATGTTCTCATGCCGAATACTCATAGTCTCCCGACTACTTGAGATGGAAAAGCTTTCAATATATAGAGGTGATTGAAACCATATGGGAACAAAATAAAATATGTGTTATCCCTGTCTTCCTGCCTGTGATTGGTTTTGTCCTAAGGATGCTTTCCAGCAAGTCAATAGAAGATGTGCCAATGTCCCAATGCTCTAATTCTGTTTTTTTGTTTTGTTTTGTGTTTTTGATAGGCAATGGGGTTAAGTGACTTGCCCACGGTCACACAGCTAGTAAGTGTGAAGTGTTTGGTCTAAGGCCGATTTGAACTCAGGTCCTCCTGACTCCAGGGCCGGTACTCTGTACACTACGCCACCTAGCTGCCTCCTCTAATTCTGTTTTTTAAAAGTGATAATTTTAGTTCACAAAACATATGCCTACTACAGCAGCTAGCCAGGCACCACAAGTCAGTGGCCACCAAGGTTGGTGACCTCCTTTTACTGTCCTTTACCTGCCCTCATAGTTTTCCTTGGGTTCATTGCACTAGGGCTGTTCATTGCACTGGGGCTGCCTGTCTCAGGAATGAGAGTTCTAGTGCTTCAATTCCACTCCAGTCTTAGCTGTCCAAATGGGCAAGTCACTTAACCCTGTTTGCCTCAGTTTCCCCATCTATAAAATGAGCTGGAGAAGGAAATCCCAAACCACTCCAGTATCTTTGCCAAGAAAATGCCAAATGGGTCACAAAGAGTCAGACATGACTGAAAAATGACAGTAACAAAAATACATAGTACTATTATTTTATTGTACACATAAAAGAATACATATAATAAAAGAACATTATGTGGTATTATTCTTTTATTATATATAATAAAATTTTATGTTCATTGACACACATATATACATATATGTACATACACACTGTGTAAGTGTTGTATATCTATATCTATCTACACACATATATGAAAGAATGATACCAAGATAGTAACTTGTCCTCAGACTATTTCTGAACTCTATCAAAAAAGGTGAGAATGAGATGACAATAAAAAATAATAGCATGGTCATATATGATTAGATATTGGCTGTCTTCCACTTCAAAGGTGAATTCATTCGTAGCTATAACTAAGAACCTTGATTCTGCAGGCAAACCCAAAAGGTGCCCTCAAATTAACTTTTTTTTTTTTTGGTGAGACAATTGGGGTTAAGTGACTTGCCCAGGGTCACACAGCTAGTAAGTGTCAAGTGTTTGGCCTGAGGCCAGATTTGATCTCAGGTCCTCCTGACTCCAGGGCCAGTGCTCTATACACTGCACCACCTAGCTGCTTATCTTTTTAAGAAAAACACTTTTGTTGGAAGGAAGGGAAGAAAGCTCCTTGGGATACCTCAAAACTCAGGACAGACTGCCTCATGGACACTTCCACTCAGGGACAGAGACCTGTAGTGAGTAAAAATGATGCTGAGATGCAGTTTTCTCCAGGGTAAATTAACATGTTCATAACAGTGATGCACATACTATTATTAAAATGGGTCACACTGGCACTTCAGCAGCAAACCAGGGATCTGAGCATGATCAATTTATTAGTCTAGCAGTAGCAAAGAAATTGGACCAGTGGCCTTCTGTTGATGTCCACAGACTCTGAGTGAAGGTAGACAGGGTCTTTTAAAAACCTAGGAGTAGGGGCAGCTAGGTGGTGCAGTGGATAGAGCATCTATCCTGAAGTCAGGAGGACCTGAGTTCAAATCTGGCCTCAGGCCAAACACTTGACACTCACTAGCTGTGTGACCCTTGGCAAGTCACTTAACCCCAATTGCCTTTTTAAAAAAAAAAACCTAGGAGTGTCTTCCTTCTGATGGCTTGATAGTACATCTTTGGATATCCCCTGGCAAAGGCAAGGCAATCCCAATTGGTAGACATTTTAATGAGGAGGTAGATTAAGAGTTCTCAGCTCTTCCCATTACTTCATTGCACTGGGGCTGCCTTTCTTAATAGAGGAATGAGATTTCTAGCATTTCAGTTCACGCCAGTCTTGGCTGTCCAAATGGGCAAGTCACTTAACCCTGTGCGGGGGGAGGGCAGGACTAATCCTCAAGTGATAGGATTAGTCTGCTGCTGGCGAAAGTGGGCTGGCATTCAGATGTGGCTGATTATGCCCCTCTCTGACACTAAAGAAATGCTAGTTGCTTTTTGAGACCCAGCTGTCTTTAGTAGTCTTAGCTAGGAAAACAAAAGTCATCTTATTCAGGTTTCCCCTGGTTTGGTCTCCCCCTTGAAGGTCAAGTCACCCCCAATTTTGATAAAGGGAAAGCAAGGACAAGGGACTTATCTCCTGAATGGGCCTAGACCAAGCTAGTTCTCTGTTCATGAGGTAAAGAGAGGCAAAGATCCCGCTTGGGAGGGGCCCAGCCCACGCTGATCAACTAGGTATGCTTTAGGGGCTAGGAGTGATCATTTTACTAGATCAAGCCCTTCAGAAATGGCCTGGTAAATTTAGACTGAAAAAAGTGGGATCTGACCAAATAGGGAAAAGGATGGATTTCAGATCAATATGATGCAGCATTATATCAGTTTTCTTCAGACCCCGGGACAAATGAGTTGCTTCTGGAGTGTCCTGTATCTAAGAGAAAGGAGCTTGGTAAGGCCAGGCTAGAGAGGAGCTTACTTTTGTTGTGGTAAAGCCTTTGGTGTGGGGGTGTGCTGGCCTTCACATCCATTGTAGCTGCAATGCAGCCCCTTACTCATGTACCCATAAGGCTCTTTGGCCTATGTTTCATGACAGCTCCGGTAACTTAGATCACACTTATCTCAGGCTGGGGATGCTTCAAGAATGGACTGCCCCAGTTGTTTATAGGTATGCCAGAGAAGGGACAGTCTGTCCTCTGGACACTCCATCTTATACTTCAGTGCTACACCAATGACTCTTAGATCCTCCAACTCTAGTTGGGAGCAAGGGGGCCACAGCAACTGTTACCTCCCTCTGCCCTGGGACATGATATAAGTGAACTGGTGGTTTGTGGCAGATATCAGGGACCCAGAAGAGCACTGTAATAGTTAAAGTGGAGACCAGTTAAGGGAGTGGATATATATGGGTCAATGGCATAATAATAGGTAATAATTATGCAGCACTTTAATGTTTGTAAAGCTCTTTATAACCTTAAGAGTTAGGTACTATCATTAACCCCATTTTTACAAATAAAGGCACAGAGAAATGTTTTTTTTTTTTACAGTAACTTGTCCAGTGTCATATAACCAGTAAATATCTAAGGCAATAAAGAGTCAAGTCCCCAACCCCAAGTCCAGTCTTCTCCATCTATTATATTCTCTAACTGGTTAAAGTGGAAAACCAAAAAACAGTGATTTCTAGTAGTTTCCCATTTTAACCAATTCTTGCTAGCTAGGTGCTCCCTTATTCATAACATGCTGGGAGAGTAAAATTCTGTCAACATCCTCTAAATTTCAATGTCCTAGAACAAAACTTCTCATCTTACTGCCTTTGTTAAACAAACATTGTTTACAGCATTTTGTTGCAAAAAAAAAGCTATGAATTTTTATGTGCATATTGATGACTTCTTTCTGTTCATAACCTCTTTGGGATATATAGTAGGATCACTGGGTCAAAGTAATGAATAACAGTAACTTTGCATAATTCCAAATTGTTTTCCACAATAATTGAACCAATTATCATGCCTTTCTTCCCTTCCAAAAATGCGTTTTCCCATCCTTTAACATCTCTACACATCCCAGGATTGTTTTAATTTGCATTTCTTTAATTATTAATTATTTAAAAAATTTTTTCAGTTAATGGTTGGATAGTTTGTGATTTTTCTTTTGAAAACTTTCTTCTCCTTTGCCCACTTTATTAAGAAATGGTTCTTTTTTTTTAAGTTTAATTAATGTATTTTTAGTTTTCAACAATCACTTCCATAAGCTTTTGAGTTTTAAATTTTCTCCCCCTCCTTCCTTCCCTGCTTCCCTCCCCAAGACAGCATACAATTTGTTTTAGGGTCTACGTATACATTCCTATTATACATATTTTCGTATTAGTCATGTTGTAAAGAAGAATTAGAACCAATAGGAGGAACCACAAAAAAGAAGAAACAAAACAAAACAGAAAAAAAAAAGCAAATTGAATACTTCAATCTACATTCAAACTCCATAGTTCTTTCTCTGGATGTGGATAGCATTTTCCATCATGAGACTTTTGGAGATGTCTTAGATCCTTACATTGCTGAGAAGAACTAAATCTATCAAAGTTAGCCATCACACAATGTGACTGTTAGTACATACAACGTTCTCCTGGTTCTGCTCACTTCACTCAGCATCAGTTCATACAAGTTTTTCCAGGTTTTTTTGAAGTCTGCTTGCTCATCATTTCTTACAGCACAGTAGTATTCCATTACATTCATATTACCACAACTTGTTCAGCCATTCCCCAATTGATGGACATCCTCTCAATTTCCAATTCTTTGCCACCACAGAAAGAGCTGCTATAAATATTTTTTACATGGGGGTCCTTTTCCCATTTGTATGCCTTAGAAGTGCTATTGCTGGGTCAAAGAGTATGCATGTATTTATAGCCCTTTGAGCATATGGGAAATGGTTCTTAAGGATGCAGATTTATGACAATTACTTCTACATTCTGAATATGAGACTATTCTGAGATATTTCATGCAAAGATATTTCTCACTATATCTTTTTCTTTTTAGCATCATTGGTTTTATGTAAAAGTGGTTTTTATTTGTACAAAATTGTCTGTTTTGGTTTTTATAATCTCTTCTATCCTCTATTACAAATTATTTCACTGTACATTGTTATTATATATCTTTTTCCTTCTCTGCTATATTTTTGTGGTTTGATTTTTTTAATAATTGCAACATTTACCTATATAGAAATTATAGATGTATGACATAAAGTACTAGTGTAACCCTCTCAGCCTATCTTTCAGACTTATTTCAAGTTTTCTCAGTAGTTCTTGACAAATAGTGTTTTTCCCAATAGTTTGTGTTCTCACTTTTATTTAATACTAGATAGGTATGCACATTTGTTTCTAGGTCTTGAATACCAATTATTTTCCATTAACCCATTTTTCTATTTTTATCCAATACTAGGTGATTTTGATAATTTAGTATTTCTTTTGTAATATAGCCTGAATACTGACAGCACAAAGCTCCTTTTTTTTAACTGTTTGTTTTTTTCATTATTTGCACTGATAGTTTTGGTCTTTTGTTTCTCCAAATGAATGTTATTATTTCATATAATTCTATAAAATATTCCTATGATAATTTGAATGTTAAAGTACTATGACTTCAAAAGCAGTCGCTTTGTTTTGTCAAGGCCTCTTCACATGTAATATTACTGCTTTTTGTCTTCATTCTAATATTTCTTGTTGCATGTCTGAGTTTTGAGTCTTATCTTTTCCATTCTGTGCTTCAGGGTGTCTACTGTTTCATTAAAAAATGTCAAACTTCTGTTCTATAACATTGATTCACTTTTCAATTTTTTTTTAAAGTTCCAACTTTGCTTCCTTTAATTTCTAATTAAGCTTTTTAGTGACTCTGGGGGTCCTTGTGGTTGTTCCATTCTCTTTTGGGGGATTCTAGTTATAATAATCATAGTATTCACTTCTATAAGTTTTTCCTTGCATTCTTTTACTCCATTGTATTTATTGATTTTAGGTGACCTTTTTTAGCTTACTCATTTCTTCTGTTGACTTTTCTATGGGGGTCCTCCTTTTTTTTTCTTTCAGTTGTTGTTGCTTTTAGTTTATTTGCTGCATTTCTTACTGCTCTGAGGTAATAAAGGGAGAGCTGATCTTAGCCACAAGCTCTTACTCAGCCATCTTGCTACAGCTTCTGAATTGTCTTACTTAAAAATAAAAATGCCACTATAATTGTTCTATCTATAAACAGGCAGTTTTAATTAAGGGCAACACTGTGTAACTCAAAATTCTGTGTGCATTTCATACTTAAAAATGCTGACTCATATCTTGTAGATGATTGAATTTATGTTTGAAGACAGAAGTACACAATAATCCAGTTCTCTAAGATTTGCAAATAGCCCTTGCTTTGCTTTGGTAAGATACAATCATAATGTGCAATATCATAAAACAGTTGCCTGCTTATTCTCTGAGAGCAAAAGTACTGTAAACTGTGAAGCTTATTTACTAACAATGTTTGAAATTTGAAATTTAATTCAGATTTCCTTGTTTAAAGCAATTATTTTCCCTATCAACCTGCAGTAAAAACTACACTGAGATTTCTGTTTACTCCTAGGTTTTATAATAGCTGTATTATAATTGCTTTTAGAATTGTAATGACCTGAATAGAAAGTGTTGCATTGTAGATGGCATTCTATTGATTTACATTTGTAGGCAAAAATGGGAAAAAATGTATTTACACCTTCTATCTAAAGATAGCAACTGCTATCTTCATATGACTCTTCTCATAGCTCTTTTTAAAATGACAGTCCTTGGGGCAGCTAGGTGGCACAGCGGATAGAGCACCAGCCCTGAAGTCAGGAGGACCTGAGTTCAAATCTAGCCTCAGACCAACCACTTGACACTTACTAGCTGTGTGACCCTGGGCAAGACACTTAACCCCAGTTGCCTTAAAATAAAATAAAATGACAGTCCTCTCTTTGTGTTGATACTGTGGAATTTCACCATAGATGAAACTGCTGTCAGTCAGCGTACATTTACTGAGCACCTACTAAGTGCAAGGCGCCAGGCACTATAAGAAAAACAAATGTAAAACATAGTCCCTCCTTTTACATTACTTGTTATCTAGTTGGAGAATAAAAACTCTACATAAGGATTCATAAGGTGGTAAGTCAAATTTAAAGTATAAAGGTAATGAGGTGCATGTATAGTATAAATATGTGGCAAAGGCAACTCACAACTCCTGGTACTACAAAACCTGGAAGTCCCTTCCCTCTTCAGAGAGTCCTTATCCACTCCCCCCGCAGCTCAGCATCTCTGCTGGGAGTGTTGCCCATCTGTGCTCACAGGTTCTTCTCCATAGCCAGCTCTGTTCCCTCCTGCTAGAGGTCCCATTCTTCAAAGCTTCTTTCCTTCCCTGGATGACTATCTCTCTGTGTCTGTGTCTGTAATATCTACCACTATTCACTGTTAGATTCAGTATCTCCTACTGGTTTGGTAGCTCCCCTTCAAAGATGTATGGTTCATGACCCTTGTTTCTATTCTCTCCCACACTCAAACTCAAACTGCTAGATGGCTTGCTTTTTTATGTAACATGTCCGATTGAGTCAATTGCTCTATTTCTTATGTGGTATCAGTTCCCTTCATCCAGTGGCCAAAGCCCTGGATGTTTACAAAGGAACTTCTTTACATATTATTGTGGGGTGTAGGAAAACTTAATATACCTTTTACATTTCTTCACACCTTATAATTATATTCTGGGCCTTCAGTGACTATATTAGCAAAAGTGATGATGGTAGGGGAATTACCCTTCCTTGCTTAGATTACAAAAATAGCTAAATAGTTCAACTAATGGGAACCTTACCTACCTATTTCTTTTTCTTTTCTCATACCTTTATAGAGGGCAGAGGAAGTGAGGGAGTAAAGTGTCTAAAAATTAGAACATGGCAATATAGTAATAGAAGGCAGGTAGGTGGTGCAATGGATAGAACACCAGGCCTGGAGTCAAAAAGACTTGAGTTCAAATCCGGCTTCAGACACTTACTACTTGTCTGACTCTGGGCAAGTCATTTAATCCTATTTTGCCTCAGTTTCTTTATCAATAAAATGAGCTGGAAAAGGGAATGGCAAACTACTCCAGTATCTCTGCTGAGAAAATCTCAAATATGGTCACAAAGAGTCAGATACTCCTAAAACCACTGAACAACAATAGGAGTAGAAGATAACATTTCCCAGAGTCAAAAGCTTATAGTTAATAGGTACTAAATAAGAGACTGCTGAAAGAGGCAGGAGGAAAGTGGGAATGAAAAAAGCATTGATGTACTTGGACCCCATCACTAGGGATGATGGAAATACCTAGGATGATGAGGAAACTTTCCCATCTACAAGAGATTAATAGCTGCCAGATGAAAGAGTTGGTGATCCGAGCATTGATGCCAATACTGCATCCGCTGAAATTTCTAGCCACCCTCCTAAGCTGACCCCATGCTGACTCCAGCTGCAGAGTAATTATTCAAACATCTCCTTTTGCGTTTGTATGTTTTTGAAGGGAATGGAGATCTGACTTACTCTGGGGAAAGTAAGGCAATTCTAACTGGGAATTCAAGCTGTGATTACTTTCTTTTGCTTTACTGCTCGGTTCGGTTGTTAGTAAATGTTATGATTTTTCAATGACATTGGGAGCCTAAGGCTTGCCAGCAGATGAGTCAACTAAATAACTTGGTTGCAAGCTAACTGAGTTTCCTGGTGCTTTTAAATTTAGGTAGACCAAAGTGGGTATTAATTATTGAGAACTTCCATGGTTGGCTTGGATCTGACACCTAGATTACACTGTGCTTGACAGTTTACAAACCTTTTTTCTTATGACAACCCTGAGAGATAAATTTGATCCATTTAATTGAATTCAAGTAATTAGAATAGTATCTTCTCCAATTTACGCATAAAATCATAGCACAGGAGGATGAAGAAAATTTCTTCATGTCATATGACTAGGAAGTGGTGAAACCAGGACCAGAATTCAGCTCTTTTGAACTACTTACCCAGCTCCAGTCCCAAAGAGTCTGAAGACCCAGAGAAAAGTTAGATAATTATTGCAATGGAGTAGATGTACTATGAAGTGGTCTAGACTATATAGGTAACAATGGGAATGGAAAAGGAAAGACAAAAAAGAAAACAATATTGTAAACAGAGAATTGACAGGACTTGGTGACTAACTGGATGCAAAGGTCAAGGACAAATCAAAAATGGCTCCATGGTTTCTAACCTGGTTGACTAGGAAAATAATGGTACCACTGAGAGAAATGGTAAAACCACAGAATCACAGAAAGTCAGACTTTGCTATTAATCTCAGAGACGGTCTAATTTGATTTGTTCAGAATAAGAATCCTATCTTTAACATCCCCAATGAATGGTCATCCATTCTTTACTTAAAGAATTTATATTATAGGAAACACATCACCTTCTGAAGCAGCACATTTCACTTGATCTACTTTGAACAATTATAAAGTTTGTCCTTACATCCAATCTAAATATGCTTCTGCAGCTTCTACTCATTGCTATTAGTTCTATCCTCTGAGGCCAAACACAAATCTAATTACTCTTTCACCTAACAAGCCCTCAAATATTTGAAGATATCTATCATGTCAAAGTTTTCTCCTCTCCAAATTAAACATTCCACTAGCTTCAAATAATTCTCATTTACCATGGCCTATGTTCTTCTTGAATCCTAGACACCCTTCCCTCGAATGTAGCACCTTGTCAATGTCCTTACTAAAACCTGACACCCAAAACATCACATAATACTCCAGATGGGATCTCCCAAAGGCAAAATAAAATGGGTTGTTACTCAGTCCAAAGGGGCAGTCAGTTTTTGGGCGAAGAAATGATGGGTTTGGTTGTAGACAGGTCGAGTTCAAACTGATGGCAGTACATCCGAGGGAAAATAGTCATCAAGCGTGGAGATGTGGATCTATGGAGGTCAGGTCTGGAGATGGAGATTTGTAAGCTTCCCAGATGGAGGTAATAAATAAAATTGTGAAAGTAAATGAGCTTTCTTAGAGAGAAAACCAGAGTGCCAAGGACCAGTCTTTGGCCTATATCCACATTTAGAGCATGGGATGAGGAAGAGGAACAAGCCAAAATGGCAAAAAAGAAGCAAGGGAGGGAGGAGGAGAACCATAATGACATATTTTAATACTCTAGTAACCCAATGAGATAGTCAATGATAGAACTGGCTTTTTTTTTAAACCAAATTTTTATTATAGTGAATAGATTTCACTAGAGAGCAGTTCTTGTTTACCTCCTTGCACTACACCACAACAACATCTCCAAAGGTCATCCCTGCTCTTTATTCTTACAAATTTATGATATATAACCTCAAATGAGTTCATGCTATGATTACTAATCTCCTTCCTTATCTCATTTCCCACAGGCTCTTTTCTTTCTCCTCTTGCCAAAAACCATTTCCCAACACTTCACATGAATACCAACTGTCCTAACCAAATTATAGAGGGCTTTCAAATATTTTTATTGTATTTTTTTGGAGGCAATCAGGGTTAGGTACCTTGCCCAGGGTCACACAGTGCTAAGTATCTGAGGCCATATTTGAACTCAGGTCCTCCTGATTTCAGGTCTGGTCCTCGATCTGCTGTACCACCTACCTGCCCCTATACAGAGGGCTTTAAATGCCAGGTTGAACTGCCAGGAACAGCTAGGTGGCACAATGGATAGAGCACTGGACCTGGAGTCAGGAAGACCTGAGTTCAGATATGGCTTCAGATAATCAATAGCTGTGTGATGCTGGGAAATTCACTTAATCTTTCCTTTTCTATAAAATGAGGATAATAGTAACACCTACTTCTCAGGGCTGTTCAAAGGATCAAATGAAATAGTATTTCTAAATCACTTTGTAAACCCCAAAGCAATATATAAATGCTAGCTATTTTTATTGAGCAATTTTCCTTTTATCCTAGAGGCAATAGGCAGCCACTGAAGATTTCTGAGCAAGCAAGTGAGGTCAGACTTGTTTTCTCTTTTATCTGTAAACTCCTTGCAGGAATTGAAAATGTCTACTATGGTATAGTAGAAAGAGTAGTAGCTTTGAAGTCAGACATCCTGGGTTCCAATCGCAACTTATCCACTGACTACCTGTGCAACATTAGGCAAGTAACTTTGCCTCTCTAAGGATCCCTGATATCTGTAGAAGAGTGTGGGCTTTTTTGGTGGGGGTAGGTGGGAGGTGGTGAACAGAATGCTCTCTAAAGTCCCTTCTGGTTCTAAATCCTATATTTCTATGTCTGGGATGATATGACTACATATTAGGCACAAAAATGAATGCTGACTGATTGCTCCAGATTTTAAAATCAGCCAGCTCCCCAAGGAACCCAGAGACAAACAAATGTGAAATGCTGCCTGGGTAAATTGAAACTGAGAACTCACTTCTCTTGGTCAGTTAGTTCTTCTTCTTTTAGTATTATTATAGTTATGATATATATTTTATATAATATACTATTATTATAGCTAGTTCATTATCATAATGAAACAAAGTTGCTCTCTGTGTGATGCTTGATTGGCTCATTTAAGAAACATGTACTCGACTGGAAGTGAGTTCAATATTTGTCACTCCCTGTGCTTGTTACAACCTACATTTGTTTAAAAAATAAATTTTCATTTTCTTTCCCAAAACACAGAATCTCAGAGCTGAAATGTACTCCAGAAGCCAGGTAGTCCAACCTATCTTGGATAGGAAATCTCCTCTACGACAGATGGAGTGGATAGAGTACTGAGCTTAGTGTCAGGAGACCTGAGTTCAAAATCAACCTCAGACACTTAACTAGCTATGTGGCCCTGGGCAAGTCGCTTAACCACTGTCTGTCTCAGTTTTCTCAACTGTAAAATGGGAATAATAATAGCACTTACCTCCTAGGGTTGTTGTGAGGATCAAATAAGATATTTGTAAAGCATTTAACACAGTGACTATAGAAGGCACTTAACTAATCCTTGTTTCCTTCCTTTCTTCCTCTACAACATACCTGACAGTCAGTGGTCATTCACTCTTTGCTTGGGGACTCACTAGATGTCTTCCATGCCTGAAATTTTCTCCCTCCTCATCTCTGTCTCCTGACTTCCCTAACTTCCTTCAAGTCCCAGCTAAAATCCCATCTTCCATAAGAAGTTTTCCTAATCCCACTTAACACTAGTGCCTTCCCTCTGTTGATTATCTCCAGTTTATTCTGAAGGAAGTCTTCGAGTCAAGAGATGTGGAGCATCTTTTGTGTGAGAAATGACACTAAATCTCCAAATACATGAGAGTGAGTTAGGTGTATGAAGACTGAAAAGGTAGGAGGGGGCAGAAAATACATAGAGTGAATGAGCTCTCCCACGGAGAGCAATGGATCTCAGTTTAACCGACAGTCTCAGGCATCCCTCCAAAGGAAAATTTTTTGAAGTCTCCAGGGAGGCAAGATAGAAATCAGGGAAAGGTGAAGAGCCAGCCCTCCCCTATATGCTTGCCCTCTCAAATGTGTCTCTTTCTTTCCATGTGCCTGGAGTTGGTTCCCAAGTGTATCTGGAACCACAAGTCCTCTCTCAAAGAAAGTATGAAGAATGCCTCTCTTTTCCAAAGCTGACCTTTCCAAGTCTGCTCCTTGAGGAGGCACACAGCACTGAGTCATCATCATTCTCTACTCATTTAGGAGTCGTGCCCAAGCAGCAGCTCCCAAAACACCTCAGTTGAAACCTGGATTATAGATATATGAAGTGTAGATTTACTTTTATGCAACTCTGCCAACTTCTGCCTTCTGGGTTTCTCAAAGGAGGCATAAGAATGCCTCTCCAAAGCTGTCATGCCAACTCTGCCTTTGATGAGGCATATAGCATGGAGTTATTCTCTCTACCCTTCACTATTTTGGCTATCCATGTCTGAATTTTCTCCAGCTAATTAATGTCCTTCCTAAAATATGGCACCCTGAACTCAGTCAGTCATTCGAGAAACATTTATTAAGTACATGCTATGTTCCAGGTCCTGTGCTAAGCATTGGGGATTCAAAGAAGGCGCTTATAGTCTAATGGGGAAGACCAGAATTGAGGGGAATCAGGAAAGACTCCTGGGAGAAAGTGGGATTTTAACTAGGACTTACAGGAAGTTAGGGAAGCTAAGAGGTGGAGATGAAGAGGGAGTACATTCCAGGCATGGGGGATAGTCAGTAAAAATATAGAATTGGGAGATAAAATGTTATATTTGAGGAACAGTAAAGAGGCCAGTGTCTGTGATCAAACAAGGACATAGTACCAAGGGCCTTTTCACCAGCAAAATGTTGAATACTATATCTCTCTTAATGCAGTTTAAATTTACATTAATTTTTTTTGGCTTCAGTGGCACAGTGGATAAAGCATTGCACCTGAAGTCAGGAAGACTTAAGTTCAAATTCAGCTTCAGACACTTATTAGCTGTGTGCCCTTGGGCAAGTCACCTAACTTCTCTCTCCCTCAATTTCCTCAACCATAAAACGGGGCTAATAATACCATCTACCTCCCAGGATTACTATGAGGACCAAATGAGATAATATTTGTGCATGCTTAGCACAGTGCCTGGCAAATTTTTGTTCTTGTTCAGTTGTTTTCAGTAGTATCTGACTCTTCTTGACCCCATTTGGGGTTTTCTTAGCAAAGATACTGGAGTGGTTTGGCATTCCTTCTCCAGATCATTTTACAGATTAGGAAACTGAGGCACAGGATTACGTGACTGACTTGCCCAGGGTCATATAGCTAATAAGTGTCTGAGGCTGGATTTGAACTCACAAAAAGGAATCTTTCCTGATTCCAGGTCTGGCACTCTATCCACTGGGCCACCTAGCCAGCCTGGTGCATAGTAAAAAGCTTCATAAATACTTGTTCCCTTCCCCTTTCTCCCATGTCATGCTGTTGGTAGAAGCAGCAGCATGGTACAATGAATAGTGTGCTGAACTTATAATCAAGAAGATCTGGGTTCAAATTCTGCCTCTGATACTTCTCAGCTATATGATCCTGGCTAGCCATTTCATTTCCTTGTTTCTCAGACTATTCCCTATGGGTTATTTACTAATTTGTGGCATTAGACTAGTTGTGATAGAATTTAGTGGAAGGAGTTTCCAGTGCTGATGGAGTCACAGATTGTTCAGATTTCTTTATCACCCTATTAATTCATATTGAGCTTAAAGTACACCAAGTCCATATTTACTGAGAACACTAGAAAAAAATCAAAACCAGGAGCGCTCTAAGTATGCTAAAGATGGCAGACTTCTCCCTCAAGAGGCAATAAAGAGTGCATTAAAATCCGAACTCCAGGCATAAAATCCACCAAATAAAGATGCTCAACTAGATTAAAAAAAAAAGTCTGAATCTCAAGGATTTCCATTTTTATTTTTTCCATTTTTATTAATGTTATTTTGGCAACTAGTTTCATATGAGAGACATTTAATTACACATTATCTAGGTGTGTATGCCTTAGAGTGATTGATTAAGCCAGAATACTATAATATAATTCCATTGAAAAGGGGGGATGTTACTTCTCTGTCTTTCTTACACTAATCAGTCATACTGTCTTACCATAGAGCAGTAGACATACTACCCTTCAGTTCAAGAATTTGAGAATCCAAAAAAGTTCAAACCACAATTCAGCAAGCAAACTCATGTATCTAGAAACACATGGAGAAACAGAATTAGTCACTTGAAGAAGAAAGCAGCTTCTAGGAGCAGATTACTTGTCAGCAAAGAAAAAAACTAGTTATGGAGAGGAACTGGAAACCCAACTGAGTAGAAGTGTTCTACCCAAGGGGAGCTGCACCTGGAATCTACAACAAAAGGAAGAATTTCTAGCCACTATAGCACCAGGAATTTGAGTCACCTTTTCTATGCACATGTATATGTGCCTCACTACCATTATACTTAGAGTTGGAGAGCTCTTTCCATGGATGTTGTGTATGTTTATGGGAAAATGTAACTCAGGTTTATGGGAGGAATATTTTTTAACTACTTTTTTTTTTTAAAGGCAATTGGGGTTAAGTGACTTGCCCAGGGTCACACAGCTAGTAAGTGTCAAGTGTTTGGTCTGAGGCCAGATTTGAACTCAGGTCCTCCTGACTTCAGGGCTGGTACTCTATCCACTGAGCCACCTAACTGCCCCTTTAACTACTTTTCTTAATTATGCCATTTGAGGAAATGCCTTTGTTAAGAGCAGATTAAGTCCATTGGCCTACTTAATATGACAACCACTGGTTGGGGCTCATGAGCCAAAGGGCTCAAAGTTAGGAATGCAGACCCAAAGGGTTATCCCTATAATCCAACAGTAGGGATCCTTCTGAAGATCCAACCCTTAGGAGTGTAGATTGGGAAAGTATTCCAAAAAAGTAGTGTTATATTTCAATGGATCTAATGTGTGTGTGTGTGTGGGGGGGCATTGAGTCTCATCAAGGTAAGTGTTCTCCCCAGGAATACAGATTGCAACCTATCCATGTCTTCTCATCCTGTGTGACTCTTATCTATGTCCTTGAATATGGCCTTTGCATAAGATATATCTGATGTCTGGAGGTGGCTATCTGGTCCTTGAGGGTAGAGATTATGTTATTTTTTTGCCTTTTTATGCCCACTGCTTAGCATAATGCTCATGATTGTTGGTTTGTTTTTGGTGAGGCAGCTGGGGTTAAGTGATTTGCCCAGAGTCTCACAGCTAAGTGTTGTGTGTCTGAGGCCAGATTTAAACTCAGGTCCTCCTGACTCCAGGGCCAGTGCTCTATCCACTGCACCACCTCGCTGCCCCACCATTGATTGATTTTTAACATTAGGTACATACCAGTGCAGCACCAGCTGTGTATCTTTCATCATTCATTCTCACTACATGACAGGCCTATCTCTTTTGCAGTCATATATTTCCTGAATAGCATCTTTTCTTCCATGTGATTAAGCTAGAACAATGCACAAAGTATTTTTTAAGATACTAACAGAACTGTTCTTCCTTTTTGGTTAAATTATAATCCTCTGCAAATTTATAGCATTCAGCAATTGATTACCATTTTTATGGGAAACGTGGACCCTTCATTTCTTTTCTACTATATGACCATTGCTTATTTGAACCTGCCTTAATAATGATAGCTCACATTTATAAAGTTGCTTAGGATTTATCCAACTGTCCACACCCAGAGAAAGAAATAGGGAGCCTGAATGCAGATGGAAGTATACTATTTGCTCTCCTTTTCCTTTGTTGTTTTGTTTTATTGCTTCATTCTCATGGTTCCTCCCACTAGTTCTAATTGTTCTTTCCATCATGACTAATGGGAAAATATGCTTAATATGAATGTTTAAGTAGAGCCTATAGCAGATGGTACGCCATCTTGGGGGGGTGTGAAAGAAGTGGGAAGGGGAAATATTTAAAACTCAAAATCTTATGGACATGAATGCTGAAACTAAAAATAAATAAATAATTTTTTTTAACTCTTTATATTAATGAGCTTTTCTCACAATAATCCTGTGAGGTAAGCTGGGCACATATTGTTATTCTTATTTTCCAATGAGAAGACCAAAGATCAGAGAGTTTAGGTGACTTATTCAAGGAGTGAAGTTTCAAATACAAGTCCTCTGACTTTAAAATCAGTGCTCTTGTCATTACAACACACAGCCTCAGAAAATGGAAAAAGGAAATATGTGCCTTGTCTACTCACTCTAAAACCCACAGAGTGGCAGTCATGTAGTATTTGTTCCGGATATAGCAACTCCCCCACTTCTTCCCCTCCCCCAAGATGAGGGAGGTACATGCATAAGACTCCAGTTTTGTTTTTCTGCTTAGGTTTCCGTTAACTAGGAATCTGCTTCTCCAAACTCCCATCTCTTCCTTAAAGATTTCCTGTACAAGGCCATGCTAGGGAGGATTTCATTTTGAAACTTTGATGAAGCCCCCAAAAAAGTCATAGTTTTGACTCTTCTTGCCATCTAGTCACAACCTAAGAGTCGTTCTTGACTCCTTCACAACCTATCAACTGCCAAGTCTTATCGATTCTACATGCAAAGCATCTCTCATATCCTTCCCTCTCTACAAATATGACCACACTAGTTCAGGCCTTTATTACCTCTCACCTGGTTTACTATAATAGCTTCTTCATTGTTCTTTCTCCATCCAGCTTCTCCCCTCTCAAATTATCCTCCATATAGCTGCCAAACTGATGGTCCTAAATCAGTTTCTTATTACCTTTAGGATAAAATATAAATTCTCTTTGGCGCTTAAAGACCTTCACAATCTAGTTCCTACTTACCTTTCTAGACCTTTCCCATCGTTAGCTCTCACATACTCCACACTCTGGCCAGACTGGCATGGTTCCTTTTGCTTCCCCATGCACAACTTCCTGCCTCCTTCTCCCATGCCTTTGTACATCCTGTTCCTCTGCCCAAGACCCTGTCCTGCCTCATTTCTGCTTCCAGGCTGCATGAAAGACCCAGTTCTAATGCTTCCTCCTACACCAAGAAAGCCATTCCTATCTCCCAATTATTAGCATTTCCTTTTCCTCCCAATTACTTTATATTTACTTTGAATAAATTTTGTATTTAGGATTATAGGCCAAGATCTGAAAGGGACCTCAGAAGCAATCTAGTCTGATCCCATGAGGGTAAGCCAAAGAAAATGTCTAGAACCTAGAGGTATCTTGTTCATGAACAGCCTAGGAGGCTGGGGTCATTGTATTGAAGAGTATAAGATGGCGAGGAAGTGTAAGAAGACTGGAAAGGTAGGAGGGTGTTAGATTATAAAGGGCTTTGAATGCCAAAAAGAGCATTTTTGAATTTGATTTTGGAAGCAATAGGGAGCTATTGGAGTTTAATGAGTAAAGGAGTGACATAGTGGGGCCCTCATTTTGAGACTAAAACTTTAATAAGGAGATGCAATCTGGTATTGATGAGGTCTAGAGGTTTAGGGGTTCTCGGACCCGAAGATCACAACACGCGCATCCTGCCCAAAAGAATTCAACTCAAGCCTTCTTTCAGCCAAAGACAAGGTTTATTAAAGATCCGCCATATTAGCCAGACTCTTACAAATCTGAGAGTCTGTGAGGCAGTGGCTAGATTCTAAGAATCTGAGTACCTTAATGGAGACAAGATGAACCTTATATACAGAAAGACTGTGGGAGGGATCTAGGGGTGGCCAAGTAGTCTGAGGTGACTGGAGGAGGGGTTTAAGGAAGATCTGAATGGCAGTGGCCAGCAAGCTGGGGTGAACAGAAAACCTGGGACCTGGACCACATGGCCAAGGGAGAATAGAGCCTAGCTAGGATTAAGAGTGGGAAGTATCCTGGGACCACAGGTAAGTAAGACAATGGAGGCCTAGGCTAGGTTAAGGGTAACAGAATTGGGAGATTGGGTGTAGTCACAGTGAAAGGTCAGTTGATGGGATTATAGTCTCAGGCAAATGTCAGAGATTTGGCCTCGTGGGAAAGTCCAAGGCTTTTCCTTTTTGGGGTCTAGCTCTCATCCTCATCAGTATAGGAACCAGGGAATGGAATAAGCATCTATTTAGCACCTACTATGTTCTAGGCATTTGACAAATATTATCTCTTTTGATTCTTGCAACATCCCTGTAAGGTAATGTTGAGGTTTAGGGGTGCTAGGACCCTGAAATAGCGACACATGGATCCTGCCTGAATGAATTTGACCCAAGCCTTCTTTCGCCCAAAGACAAGATTTATTAGAACACCCATAGAAGGTGGGTGTGTGATTCTAAAAATCCACCCTGATGGCCAGACTCTTAAGAAATCTAAGCATTTGTGTTGCAAGGGGGCCAGACTGAATCTGAGCCCTTTAATGGTGGCAAGATGGATCTTATATACAGTAAGTCTGTGTGAAAGATCTAGGAGTGGCCAAGTAGTCTGAGGTGACTAGGAGGTAACAGAGAAGGGCTGGACACCTGAACCACGTGGCCAAGGGAGAATGGAGTCTAGATAGAACTAAGGGTGGGAAGTGATCAGGGGTGATTGGGAGGTAACAGACAATGAAGGTTGGGCTGGGTCAGAGGTAACAGAATTGTTACCAAGTGGCCAGGGGTGATTGGGAGATTGGATGTATCCACAATGAAAGCCAGTTGGGAGGATTACTGAGATCATGCCTCAGGCCAACCCCTGAGACTTGACCATGTGGGAAAGTTCAAGGAAGTTGGAGGGTGGTATTTCCAGGGCCTATACCCTGTCAGTAGGTGCTATTATTATCCCCATTTTACAGGTGAGGAAACTGAGGCAAACAGGTGAAGTTGACTTGCCTGGGGTCACACAGCTGTTACTGTCAGAGGCTGGATTTGAACTCAGGTTTTCCTGACTCCAGACCCTTTGCTATGGCCACTGTGTCACCAGCTGCTGTAATTCGTAGAGAGCTGGTCTTAGAGTCATGAAGACCTGTGTTCAAGTATTGCCTCTTATACACATATTAGCATATACACATACTGTGTGAGGATGACAGATCACTTCATCACTTTGTGTCCTAGGTAACTCTCTTGGACTGTACATTACCAGAAGACTGTACATTAGTACAGGAAGTGTCCACACTTGGAAGTCCCCACACTGAAGAAATTACAGATCTATCCTCTGCCCCTTCACCCCTGCCTATCAAAAAAACATTCTATTTCATTCAGGAAACATTAATAAAATTACTTTTCTGTGCAGGATACTGTGTTAGGTGCTGTAAGAAATAAAAAGTTTAAATTAGAAAACCATTCTTGCTCTTACAGTCTAGTAAAGAGTGATGGCCTACAAATAACTAATACAGAATAATACATGCTTAGTGAGTAAAAGAGGTTCAAAGTGATATTTCCAAGAAAGGAAAAGGGAATCAACCACCATAGGGACCAGGAAAGCTTTATGGAGTAGACCACATTTAAGGTGGACTTCAAAAGTTAGGTAACAATTCAACAGGCCAAAGAAAAGGATGGAAGGACATTGAAAGTATAAGAAGCAATGTTAGTAAAGTCACCAAGGCAGGAAGGAACCTCCTAATGTAGTTTACTTAGCCCTTAGAGTAGTGAGATAAGGTGAATGGTATGGAATGGTATGGAATAAAGCTAGAAAGATGGGAGGAGGGGGTGAGTGTAATGTGGTTTAAGGGTTCAGGGGTGCTGGAACCCCAATATTACAACATGCAGGTTCTGCCCGAAAGAATTCGACCCAAGTCTTCTTTCAGCCAAAGACAAGGTTTATTACAACATCCATCATATTGGGGAAACTCTTAAGGAGCAAAACATTAGTAAGTTATTGGCTAGATTATAAGAATCTAAGCAGTGGCTAGATTTTAGGAATCTGAGCAGTGGCTAGATTTATTAATGGAGACAAGATGGACCTTATATATAGAAAGACTGTGGGAGGGATCTAGGAGTGGCCTAGTAGTCTATGAGGTAATAAAATTCCAGGGACCTGGACCATGTGGCCAAGGGAGAATGGAGAAGTGGCCTGGGGCCATAGGGAGGTCCACAATGAAAGGCCAGTCGATGGGATTATAGCCTCAGGGGAATGCCAGATTTGGCCTTGTGTGAAAGTCCAGGGTTTTTCCTTTCTGGGGCCCAGATCCCAACCCCATCAGGTGTGTCAGATTTTGGGAGGCTTTGAATAACAAGCTAAGAAATGTAAATGTAAATTTTGGTTAGTGGGCAAGAAATAGACGTTAGGAGAGTCACTTCACTTTTGTGGGCCTCAGTTTCCTTATGTATAAAATGAGGGGGTTGGACCAGATCACCTCCAAGTTTCCTTTCAGCTCTAAATCTGTGATACCAAGAGGTTTTGAGCAGAGCTGTGTATAAGAAAGATTAGACTGTCATAGTGTAAAATAATTAGAAGTCGAGGCAAGGAGACACTGAATATTGAAAAGAATATTAGGAAGTTTTAATAGTCTGGGGCAGGTAAGTCAAGTCTACCCTGTACTAGGATAGACTAATAAAAGTGGAATATGGAGGAAAGGATGGATGCAAGAGTTATTGTAGAGGCAGAATCAACATGACTTGGATAGTGAAGGGAGGGAAGACACATTTATACAGTACTTACCTATTGTGTGCTGGGCCCTGTGTTAAATGCTTTTTACAAATATTATTTCATTTTATTTTTCACAACAACCCCCTGAAGTAGGTGCTGTTATCATTCCCCTTTTATTGTTGGTTTGCTTGTTAGCTGATTGGAGAGCAGAGGGAGAGAGGAACAAGTGAAAGGTAATATAAATGTTTCAAACATGAGATTGCATGGATGGTGATGCTATTGGAAAAAAATAAAGTGAGAAGGAGTAGTAGGTTTTTGGGGAAAGATAAGTTTTGGATGTAAGCTTGAGGCGTATAGGAATATATCCTGCATACAGTTGGAAATCTAGGTGTGGAACACAGAAGATAGGACGAAGTTTATATACATATATCTATATATATGCATATATATATATATATCTATGATGGGGTCTAAGGTTTAGGGGTGCTGGGACCCCAAGATCATGACACGCAGGTCCTGCCCGAAAGAATTTGACCCAAGCCTTGTTTCAGCCAAAGACAAGATTTATTAAGGATCTGCCACATTGGCCAGACTCTTAAGGAATCTGAGCACCTGTGAGCTATTGGCAAGATTGTAAAAATCTGAGCATCTTAATGGAGACAACGGGGACAAAAAGACTATGGGAGGGATCTAGGAGTGGCCGAGTAGTCTATGAGGTAATACAACTTCAGGGACCTGGACCATGTGGCCAAGGGAGAATGGAGCCCAGATGGGATTAAGGGTGGGAAGTGGCCTGGGGCCATAGGAAGGTAAGACAATGGAGTAGTCTAGGTCTAAGGTAAAGGAGAATTGGGAGATTGGGTGTAGCCACAATGAAAGGCCAATTGATGGGAATTATAGTTTCAAGGGAATGGCCAGAGATTTGGCCTTGTGGGAAAGTCCAGGGTTTTTCCTTTTTGGGGTCTAGATCCTATCCTCATTATTGGAAGCAATTTTCATATATGTGCAGTAAAGGTTGTGGTAATTCAATGAATTTGCTAAGAGAAAGGATTGAGAAGAGACACTTCTAAACTAGTGAAAGGAACAGAGAAACGGAGTTTATAATTAGGGTTGGGTGCTGGGACTTTTTCCCAGGGTGATGATTGGGGGAGGAGAGACTTGTCCTTCCCTGACCCCCTAATCCTCAGCTGTCCATACATCATGGTCCCTGGCATGGAGCGTACAACTGGTCCCTATACTTATTCAACTCTTTTCTAGGGGGCTGCCTTCCCCCAGCAATAATAGAAGTAACAAGGTCAATGTGATTCAGTGGTTCAGTTTATGCACTGATAAGGAAGACTTGGGGTAAGAACAATGTCAAAGAGTTTTTGATTAACTCATTAATCCTTTTAATGAGTTAATTTGCTGAGGTCACATTGTTTTAAGATAAGGGAGAGGAGACTTCTAATCATGCTGAGCATAAAACTGAAGAAAACAATATAGAATTTTAAACTAATTTTTGCTCTTTTCTCTTAAAATGTTACTGCAAAACTTCTGTTCACTGGATTAGAAAGGCAAAACCATGAAAGTTATTTTGGAATAATAAACCCCTCAAGCAGATATATAATAGATAATTAGATAGATATGGATATGAATGTAGGTGTAGGTACAGATGAAGATGTAGATATAGATATCATTACCGTCGAGGGGGTGTGTAAAACTTGCACAAATCAAAAAAGTATTTGTGGGCGGGCACTTCGGAAACATTAAGTTTCAGGGGAAACATGACGGAATTTTAGAAACACAGTTGGGGGTAGAGTGGGGAATAGAGAAGAAACGTATGGAGGCTGAGAGCGTCAGTTCATTGTAGCATCGAGGGCACTCTTTATCCCTGATTGGTGGGACTGTCCATATTTATCTCTATGGCGTCATTAGCTACTTGTGGGTAAGAGGCCACGTCTCCATGACGTCACATGTCCCTGGCCAATGAGAAGCCTTGGTTTGCAGGACTAGACTAGGGCTGTGGGCATTATTTGTGAATGAAACTCCACCGAATTCCCCTCCAGGGGACCCCCAGTAGCTGCTGGCCCCGGTGCACTCAACCTTCTCACCTACCGGGGCTGTAGCAGCCTTAATAACTGCTGTGTTACCATCATAAAGCAGCCCTCTACCATCATCACCACCTTCAAGCTGCAGGGAACGTGGGGGCGGGTTAAAGAGAGGAGGAGGAGAAGAAGGAGGAGCTGCCGCTGTTACTGTTACTGCTGCCGCCGCCGCCGAGGGGGCTGCGGGCAAAAGGAGGCGGTGGCGAACTAGGGGCTTCCTAGTCTGGTAGCTGAGGCTGTAGTGTGAAGAGGAGCGTTAACTTGGGCTCCTCCTCTTCTTTCCTCCACCACTTCCTTCTGCTTGTCGCTGCTCCTCCTCCTCCTCCTTCCCCCCACCTAACTGCGGAGGCAGCTGTCCCCCCACCCCCCAGCTCCACCACCACCGCCAGAACCCCTCCACCGTCACCAACGCCACCACCGACGCCACTACCACCGAGCACCATTGCTTCCCATTCCCCACCCCCTCGCTCCCGCCCCCTGCTTTTTCTCCTCCTCTGGAGTGCATTGGTGCGGGGCTGGCGACGGCTACGGCCTCACGGGCGGGAGCTAAGGGCAATGGTCGTGGGTCCCTGGACGCACCGCGCTCGGCTCCATGAAGCGGAAGAACGAGAGGCAATCCTCGAGCTGGCTCAAGGTCTCCAACACCAAGAGCTCGCTGGACTTATTGGGAGCCAAGAAGAGCAGGAACTCGACCTCACAGGACCTGGTGGAGCTGGAGCAGGAGGACATTTACTTGGACATCACCGGTAAGAAGCGCAGCTGCAGAAGTGAATGTGTACCCCGTCCCGCCCCTCCTAGGTGCCACGCAGATTAAGGATTGTTTGGGGGGGATGCTGGTGAAGGAGGCGGAGGGGCGTGGCGGGTGAACCCCTTCACTACTCCCAGTCATCTCCGGGCGGGGGTCACACAGACCCCTTTCCTTGAAGCCGTGCTCACCAGCCCCCTGTTGCTTTGCGACTGGTTCAGGTGCTCTTTGGCATTTGCGGGAGCCAGGAGATGGAAAGGGAATCCAAACCCTTTGAATCACCCCTCACCCTTTGGGTATTCCTCACCCCTCTTATCTTTTACGGTCCTGAGGTACAGCCCCCAGGCCTCACCTTCCCCCCATCCCCGCCCCCTCCTCCAGTTTCTGTTTCTTCCAGCTGCAAGCCAGGAACTATTCCATCTTGCTCTTACCCTACCCTCCTCCGCTGGCCCAGTCCCTTCTTTTAGGACAATGAGAAATAAGCAACTTGGCACCTATGGTTGTGTTGGTTGAACAGAATCGAAATGGATTTCAAACTTGGAGCTTTAGTCTGTGGGGAACCTAACACTTTTTCCCATCATCTCCGGCTTTTTCGGAGTTCTTGCATGGAATCGGGCTGCCAGCCAGGGTTTGGAGAGCCTGGCGCACATGTTAGTTTTAAACATCTTAAGGAACTAAATTGTTTCCTTGAATCCTTTTAGGAGAAAGAGGCTTTTGCATCTAGTTCAGAAGATACCCCGTTTGCTTTTTGCTGGGCTATCCAGTTTTTTAGTAGGAAATCAGCTAGAGAAGGTTGTGCAGTCACCAGTCGTACAGCATTCCTGAGTCATAGCACTAAGGCCCAAACACTCATTTTCTTTGGCTGTTTTGGTGTTTCCCTCCCCTCCCTTTCTTGCTTCCCCCCAAAACAACAAACAAACAAACAAACAAAGCTATGACTGGGCTCTAGTGCTTGAAAAGGAAATCTGTTATTTTGATGGCATTTAGACTAGTCAAGTTCTCACCGCAGTTTGTCAGTTCTAAAAAAGCAGTCCTTTGATATCTGTACCCATTACTGAACACTTTAATAAAGCCAAGCTAGCAAATAGAGGTCAGATTTCCCAAACCAACAGAAAAGGTTAAATGCATTTTGTACAGCCTGTATATCATATCTACTTTGTTTTTAATTCCATTTTTTTTTGCATCATATATCACCTTAACCTCAAAAAACCAGGCATATGGTAGCTTTTCCTAATACTAATATAGAAATGGAAGATTTTTAAAAATGAATTTAGTAGGAAAGTAATGATATACCATATCTTAATTAACAAATTCCCTGCAAACAATTATGCTTTTAACAGCACTCTGGGTAGATAGTGAGATGGAGAAAGTTCTAGGCTCTTGCTGGACACAGGGTTAGTGGCTGAGAGGGAGAGGCAGTGAGGTTTCTCAAACTGAGGCCTCTTATAGGCATAGCTGCAGGGTTTTCAACCCCTACTCATTTTTGGGGTAGTTACTCCGGAGGTCACAGAATGGGAGAAACTATACCCAAGAGACTGGACCACTCCCTTTCTCTCTTCCTTACCCCCCCACCCTCACCCCAGGGGCTAGAGAGGAAAAACCTTTTCTAGGAAGAAGCTCCATTCCTACACAAAACAAGGAAGTGAATCCTTAAACCTGAAAAGCTATCCCATCCTGCCCCCCCACCTTTTTTTTCAACCTCTAGAAGTGAAATTTCTAACCCCAGCATATGTCACTGGAATGCACCCTCTTCCTTAATAGAGATATTGCTATATCACATTAAGGGTTTTGTGAGGATGTGGCAAGTATGGAAAGCCTTCAGAAAGATAGCCAGGAAATATTTTCCTTTCTGGTTGCTTAATCAGACATTGAGGGAGAAAGTCTATTGTGTCATTTGAAATCCAGATGCATTTTTTCAGATTAAAAAAACCTGGCAAGATGAGATGTGAAGAGATGAAACTAGTCTGAGTAGAGTAGACTCTTTAAGGAAGGCTTCCCTGATGGAAAATCATCAGATTTCTTGAATTTTCTCTCTGCTCTATTTTGGAAGTTGGTAAAAGGGAAGAGAATCGGATATTGTATAATCATTCTGTTTTAACATAATTAAAAATAAAAATTTTAAAGTAATTTGTTTGCAAGTTTTAAATTACCTTTAGTTAACAAGACCAACGAGACCAGGTTCAGGTTTTACTTTGACCCTCATGCTTTCTACATTGTTCAAAACTACAATCTACTTTCTTTATTTTGACTTGTTCTTCCTTTCATTTCAAAAGATTTCAAAGCTCTTTTCTGCAAACTTTTGAAACTTCTAAGAAGCTTATTCTGCTGTTCCACCTTTAGAGAAATATGTCAAGAAAAATTTTTGTTGTTAATTACTCACATACCTGGGGCTTATTGGCACTAAAATTTGGTTATAACTGAAAAATATCTTGAGAAATTAAGCGGAAATAAGGATTGGGGTTTGTTTGTTTTTTTGGTACAGTGTTCAATATTTATATTGACTCTGCCTGCACTCTTTCCTTAAACATTTAAAAAATGAATTTCATTATTTAAAAATAATCCCCACTCTTCTATAAGTTTACAGTATCAATTAATATAGTGTGCCCACTACACAGGCACACAGTTTATCTTCTTTTCACAATATACTTTGTAGGATCTTGAGGAATTTCTGCTGCTTTATATAGCTGTTTGTTTCCAATTCAACACTCCAGAGATAACAGTTTACTCCATACTGTCCTTAGAGATTTTTTTCTAGGGTAGGAAAGGATAGAAGACTATTATAGATAGTAGGGAAAAGACTCTGTCCCTTTAGCAAGGACACTTTCCTAAATAAGTCTTCATATTATATGAAAAAGAGACAACAATAAAAACAAATTCTTTATCAAACCATTTTAAAAAAATTACTATGGCCTATGCGACATTTTGATATTTAGCATGGCATTCAAAAGGGAGAAAGGTATAAAAGATTAGAATCACCTAGAAGACCTTATATTTAAGGAGACAAAAGTATATTTAAATGAAGCAGGGAATAACTAAATTGCAACATTTAAAACCATGCAATGTAACCTAGTATTGACTGTATATATGTGTGCTGAGTAGACATGGATTATGTGACTAGGCAGAGTGAGGTGGTGTATTAATCAAGGGAGGCTTTTTTTTTTTGAGGCAGTGAGTTTTGATCTGGGTCTATAAGGCCCCTTCTAGTTATAAAATGCTGTCATCCTTCCACTGAAAGGAAAGAAGCCATTTCATGTAGAGAGGAAACAAGCAATATGTTGAAAATAAGGTAAACTGAAGTGGAAAAGAAACTGTTAGGGAAAGTTGTTTTGTTTTGTTATGGTCTGGACCTGTGTGAAAGCATGAGCAATGACAGTCTGACCCAGGTTCCTCCCCTTTTCCTTTTTAATGCCATCAGTAAATCTTTTTTTTTTTTAATGACTAGGAAAATAACTATTACATTTTTATAATACATTGAAATCATTCAGAGACTTGATTTTTGTATTTTGTACTGCAGTTGCTAAAGAAAATTGGCAATATATATGCAGGTTAAGGAAAGATTTAGGATATTGTGGGTTTTTTTTTAATATATATCCTACTTGGTGAGTTTTTTCCTAAATATCTCATCTAATTTTACATCTTTTGACATGTTCACATTTCTTAACACACACTTTATCAAGAGTTGATATATTATATGCCAAGACTGTAATTCTTTTTAAAGCCCTCATTACACGACTTATTCCTTATGCATGATGTTATGCTGAATATGCTAGAGGAAAAGATATAATTGATAAATCCCAAGAACTTAAAGAATTTATAGTCTACAACCTATGACATTGATAAGAACAAATGTGTAAAAGGTTATATATACTCAGAGACCATTGAATAGACATTAATATGTATGTATGCAGTGGTGCAAGCCTTTTTTTGTGATAGAAAATGAAGAGTATGATGGGGATTTTATTTTCAAATAAAGTAGAATCCAGGGGCAGTATTCATTTCTCCATTAGTTTTCAAAGGTTTTATGGAGGAGATTGAGCAGAATCTCAGAGTTTCAAGAAACCTCAGATGATCTAGTCCAATCTTTCCTTGAACAAGAATCTCTTTTACAATGCAATTGACAAGTCATCATCCATCCTTCAGTTAGTACAGAATCCACTATGTCCTGAGACAGCCCATGCCAATTTTTTTTCTTTTTCAAATTTAATTAATTTTTAGTTTTCAATATTCACTTTTATCAGATTTTTAGTTCTTAAGTTTTCCCCCTCCCTTCCCTTTCCCATCACCAGGATGGTATACAATCTGATACAGGCTATACGTGTATGATCATATTAAATATATTTCCACATTAATCATGTGGTGAAAGAGGAGTCAGAACAAAAGAGAAAAATCATGACACAGAAGTAAAAAACGAAAAGCAACAAAAAAAGAGAAAATAGTATGCTTCTATCTGCATTCAGACGCCATAGTTCTTTCTCTGGATATGGATAGCATTTGCTAGCTATCATGAGTCTTTTGGAGTTGTCTTAGATCATTCCATGCCAATTTTTGATAGGAAGTTTTTGTAATAAAGTTTTTCTTACATCAGTTGTAATTTTGTAGTTTGTAATTTTTCCTCTTTGCATCTTATACCCATAACCCCACTGTGAGGTTAGTTTCCCTGACTCCTGGGGTTGAGCAGAACAAGCAGAACACTAATCCAAGGCTATACAGGATAGCTCTTGAATACAAGGATCATATAGTCCCTAAATATGCTTCTCTTCTCTCCCCCCCCACTAAAGTATCCCTAATTCCACAACTGATTCTCATCCCAGTCATCTTTCTCTAGATCCATGCCAGTTGATTGGTGTGCTTCCAAAAAACGTGGACATAACACACCAATTGTAGCCTGCTGAGGGCAGTATGTAGATGAACTATTCTTCCTCTAGGCTTGGACATGATCCTTTTCTTTGTGGAAGCTTGATGTCATTAGCTTTTTTTCTACTCTCTTCTATTAACTCATGTTGTACTTTCTTTCCACTTCAACCTGAAGATCTTTTTCATATGAATTATTGTTTAGCCATGCCTTTTCCACTTTATACTTACACAGTTGATTTTTTTTTGGAACCCAAGGGTAGAATTTAAGGAGGTTGTTCTAGAAAGTTTCTTAGATCCTTTCCAGCTCTTCATCCTACAATCCCATGACTTTACATTTATCCCTCTTAAATTTTATTTTATGAGATTTAATCCATTGTTCTAGTCTGGCTATACATCTTTATTTTTGTTTTTTAATTCAGACTGTCATCTAAAATGTCAGG
Organism: Vombatus ursinus; assembly: GCF_900497805.2. Taxonomy (NCBI): domain Eukaryota; kingdom Metazoa; phylum Chordata; class Mammalia; order Diprotodontia; family Vombatidae; genus Vombatus; species Vombatus ursinus. Next base: position 16,965,105 of record NW_020954585.1, read on the forward strand.
TATTACCTTCAGCTTTATGTAAATCTGATACACGTGTCACCTATTCCTTTATAAAATTCTTTCCTGGCAATTTTTTTTTTTAAGCACAAGGATGGGTGTATCACTAGAGAACTCTTTTTGAGATGAAATTGACTAATCAATGAGTACTCACTCATTGGTTCTGGTCCTTCAATCAGTCCTCATTTTATTTACACATTTTAAACTGAATACGTCCATTACTGAATACATTGTCTTTACCCCATTAAAAAAACAAAACCAAACCACAGTCTCCTTTCTTTTAAACTTTCTTATTTCTGTGAAAGTTACCACCCATCCTTACAGTCTCCCAGATTCCTGATCTCTACTTTATCCTGCACTCCTTACTATCCTTCACTCCATATATCCAATCACTGAATCTTGCCATATCTATCTCCCCAATGTATTTCACATCTAACCCTTTCCTTTCTTCATGCACGTGGCTACTATCTTGGTTCAGGCCTTTATCATTTCTTGCAATAATCTCCTAATTGGTCTCCGAATCCCAAGTCTGCCACCACTAGAGTGCGTCATACACAGTGCTGCAAAAGTAATTTTCTTGAAACACAGAGCTGAGAATGTGACTCTTCTACTCTCAGTAATCTCCGGTGGTGGTTTCCTGTTGCCTCTAGAATCAGATAAAAACTCCCCTTCACAGCCTGGCACCAACCTAGCTTTTTAGCCTCGTTGGACACTATTTTCCTTCCTCTACTTTGATCCTGCCAAACTGGCCTTCTCTCTGTTCTTCACACATGAAACTTCACGGTCCTACCTTTGCCATTGTCCTGGCCATCCCATGTACCTTGGACACGGACATCTTTTGCCCTCTGCCTCATGGAATCCATCTCTTCTTGAAGACACAGTTCAAGCATCATTTTCGGCATAAAGAAACCTTTTCTTAAGAAAGCCACCAGTGTACCTTTCCTCCCAACCAACTTATATTTACCTATTTTGTATTTGTTAATTTTATGTTTCTGCTATATATGGTTTTGTATGTACTTTTTGTCTTTACCATTAGTATGTAAGCTTCCCACGAGTCGGGATTGTTTCATTGTTTGCACTTGTATCCGCAGTAGCTTACACAGTATTTGGCACATAATAACTTAATGGATACTTGATTTATTACCCTACTATTCTATTGATTATCTAGCCCCTATCCTTCCATCTGTCTGTCCACGAGGACTGAATGAGAGACTTTCTTAAATGCTGTGCTGAAATCCAATTATACCAGGTTTACAGCATTTCTCTGATTCATCAGTCACCTTCCCTGTCAAAAAAAGATGAATCTTCACGAATTCTTCGTGATGAAAACTCAGCTGTCTTAATAATCACTGCTCTAAAAGCAGTGATTTTAGCTTTAGATTTAAATTCTGCTAAAAGCAGAAAACATCCCTTTGCAAATCTGCACCTGTCCTGTAATTTATCATCTTAGAGAGTGGCCTGAGTTGCTGGGTCACCAGTCTGCACTCATTCTGATTTAGAGTGTTCCTGACACTTTTGTTTAAAAAAATTTTGTTCAACTTAAGCTACTTGCTTTTGTTCTCATCTTCTATACACTTTTTTTTTGGTCCTCTAGTTGACTAGTACACAGTTCCTTGGACATCCATCCACATTATTCTCTTCAGATAGTCCCCTTCTTTATCAAAATTGTTTGTGTTTGTACTGTCTTCTTGGGTGGACTTATGCAGAATTTTAGACCGAGAGGTCCAACCTATCATTTTGCTGAACATCTTGAAATCTGCTCTCCTAAAATCTAGGGGGCCTACCATATGCTAGGCTTTGTTTTTCTTCTTTATCATAGATTTGCCACTTTCTCCTGGGATTATTATCATTTCTACTTCAGCAAGCAGTTTTTCCTTAGTGCTTTAATTAGTCTAGACCAGCACTTTCCCACATTGCTTCCTCCCCCTTTTGAAGAATGAAATAAACAGTAAAGTCAAGAATTTTTCAGCTGTCCTCCATTTAGAAGAAAGCATGCCAGCAGCTGTTTGGATAGCTGAAGATCCTTTCACTATTCTCCCCTGCTTCTGAGATAGATGCATCTTCTCATCCCATCTTGTGCTTGAGGTTGGTTTGACGATCTATTGATAAAATTTTATGGACTTTAAAAATATAATAACTTCTCTAAAGTTATCTCAAGAGAAAAACAGAAGCTCTTGATGATAGAAATGCAATTCCATTTCTGGTATCAGTATACTATGTTTACATAATGCTGAGGATTATGTTTTGGATAACGTCAAATCGCCAATAAGCTTGTGGGTCTTTGTTAAATAAAATAAAGTGCCTCAGGGAACAAGTACTTAAAATAACACATATTTTTTTCCTGATATGACCTAGCTTTTAAATATTGGTTTAAAATTAGGGCTTATGCTATGCTCTTAAAATATCCTGGATTTTAATAAGTTGTAGTTTAGGAATAGGGAATGGACCTGTAATTTTATTGGCATAGGGAACTCCCAAATGAAGAAGCTCACTACCAGTGAAAATCAGCTCCTCTTCAACTTAAAGTCTTAGATATTTGCCTAGAGTACTGAGAGGTTAAGTGATTTGCTTAGGGCCACACAACCTATATGCGTCAAAAGCAGAACTTAAACCCAGGTCTTACTGTTTCCAAGGCTTGCTCTCTCTCCACTACACCATGGTGCTTCTCTGTTATTTTTAGCCAGCAAAATTGGTACCAGTCATGTACATAAGCAACTTGTGTATAACAGTCCACTTGAAAGAAAACTGGTAATCAAAGGGCTTTTCCAAATTTAGTCGTTTAACACAGAGAGGTACATAATTACTTGTAGGTAATTGGCATCAGTCCGGAAGTAAATAAAGAATTGTGCTTGTGACTAGCATTGAAAGATATGCATATATTTCCTCCTACCATCTTAAAGGTTGCCATTTCTATGTCTTCATTAAATCTTTATGGGGTAAGTAGAGGCATTAGTTAATACTGACACTTTCTAGATGGATGAATCAGCAGAGTGAGTTTAATTGCTATGAATCATTGAATTTTATTCTGAATTTTTTTTTATTCTGAATTACCTTTAGCAGTGCTGATCCTGTCCAGTATTCATGGGTTTCTATTTGCTGCCATTTGTTCACCTTCCAAGTTTTAAAATTTATAAGCACTTGTGGTTGCTCTTTTCAGAAGAGAAAAACAAATCTTTTAACATTTGATTTCACCTTTTTAAATTTAAGCATATTTTAAGACTATGTGGCATCATCATCACATCTAAATTCTCTAGTCTATATGAATGTCTGAAGTCCTCTTCTCTCTTTTTTTTTCTATAGCTTTTCATGGATACTGCTCCAACCAGGTATTCAGACATTGACTCTCATTGTAGTTCTTTCTGATGATTATAAACTGTAGAATTTAAATTCATGCTGTCAGTTGTGATTCATGGGTCTTCCCTTTCCTGTTTGTTTGTCTAAATTCAGTCTGAGTTAATTCAGTTTTTATAGAAGCATATTCTCTTTATGTTTATGATTTAGTCTTGATTTTTTTCTTTTGATATGAAAACTTATCTTGGTTTCATAAGTGCATGGATACTGGTGAGGATGGGTGCTACAGTATAAACTTATTGAAGTAATTCTGGAAGCCAAAATTAGGTCAAAGGGCATATTTTGTAATGTTAAATTGTTGGATTTTTTTTTTTTTTAGTTTGAAACTCACCTTTGAAAGGTCTTACTGAAAGTAAACTTATAGGAAATTCCTACACACATCTTGGTATCTAGTTACGGTAGCTGGTCTTAATGGTTTTGAGGTGTCTTAATTTTCCAAGTAGTTCTTAGTTTAATGACTAGGCTTACTTTTTAGTTTACTGTGTATCACCAAATAGGAAAATCTATGAAATGTAACAGTGCAAGGCTTAAGTTAAGAGTAGCAGTATATCCAGAGGTACCTTACATATATCTATAACTTTATCTATATCGTGGTCTGAACTAAGTGTTGGGAACTTCTGCTGTGGAAACCTCTTCTAGATCAGAAGTTGCTCTGCAACTTTTCTTCTTAAGAGAGTTGCATAGGGAACTTTAAGTGACTTGCCCATGGTCATACAAAACCCATATGTGTTAAAAGTTGGACTTGAACCCAGGTCATTCTGACTCTGAGATCAGCTCCCTCTCTACTACAGTAATACATATACACACATATACATATATGTATATATGCATTATATATATACATATTTAATACACATCTATATATTTGCACAAGAGAATAGATATGTCTTTGCATGAGAGGTAGTGTGGTGTATAGTTAGAAGTTTGGCCTTAAAGTCTGGAAGACCTGAGTTCAAATCTTAACTCTTAACACATCCTAGCTAGGTGACCATAGGTAAGTCACTTAAGGTCTCAGCACACCCTAAAAACCACGAAAATACAAATTGGGAATTGTTCTGCATCAGCGGAGGGAATTTTAATACCATGAGTTTCCTACACCAAGGAAATCACAAGTCTAGATCTATGTCTGTATGTGCATGTATGCATTTGTGTGTGTAGTATGTGAATATGTATGTATACATACCCACATCTAATTATTATGTTGATTTCCTTTAATATTTGTTGCATTTGATTTAAGGACAAATACCAAAAGAACAGGTCTGAAATGTCAGGTGTGTGTACCTCAAAGTATGCATATTTCCTTATCATTTTATTTCTTTAATCTTTTCTATAATGCTTTAAATTCTTTGTATCACGATATATGTCTTATAGGACCAATTTTCAGTGACTTTCTAGCATGCTTTGTTCCATGTCCACTTTAAGATTGTAGCTTCCCTGTCTTTGTCACGTGTGTAGGGTTGAGAAAAGCTAGGTTGTATAATCAATTTTGACCATATAGTATCTTACAACTTTATATTTAATGAATCTGTTTTATGTCACTAAAACTTTGGTCTCTAATATTCTGCCTGTTGCTATAATAGCAATAGGTAACATTTATATAGCACTATGTGCCAAGAACTGTGTTAAGTGCTTTACAATTATGATCCTCACAACAACCATGTGAGGTTGGTACTATTACTGTCCCCATTTTACAGATGAAAAAACTGAAGCAAACAAGTTAAGTAGCTTGCTCAAGGTCACAGAACTAGAGTTAGGGACTGAGGCCATATTTGAACTAAAGTCTTTCTGACTCCGGGCCCAGAGATCTATCCCTTGCCCCATCTCACTACATAAAGAACTGCTCATTCCAGCTATTTGGAATTCTCTTAGGGGTTTGCAGGATATTATAATATTCTTACCAATTAAAATTTAAGAATAGACATTTTGAGCTCTATAAAGCCCCAGCTTCCAGGAATTTGTCAGTGACTTGCAGCCCTATATAGTTTGTTATATTAATTTGAATTTATGAAAACTTTGAAGGGTTCATGTTTGGTAGATCATTAAAACATGCAGGTATGCACTCAATAAATATGATGGGATACAAAAGATGTTTTAAGACCTTCAGAATGGAGGTACAGAGGATACAAATGATAAGCTCAACCTTTTCCCTTCTCTCTCCCAGAATGTATCATGCAGCCAGCTCTTCTACTTATCTATTAAACTAGACAATATTACTGATGCTAATAGTTTACATTTATATATTACTTTGTGGTATACAGAATACTTTACTCACAACAACCCTGTGAATCTAGCAGATTTTACCATCTCCAGTTTTCAAATTAGGAAACTGAGGCCCAGAATAGTTAAAGGACTTGCCCAGAGTCAAACAGCTTCTTTTTGCTATTCAGTCTTTTCAGTCATGTCCAAATCTTCATGACCCCATTTGGGGTTTTCTTGACAAAGAAACTAAAGTTGGTTTGTTATTTCCTTGTCCAGTTCATTTTCCAGATGAGGAACTGAGGCAAACTGGGTTAAGTGATTGCCCATGGTCACACATCCAGTAAGTATAGAGCTAGCTTTGCACTCAGGGAGATGTCTTCCTTACTTCGGTTCCTAGCACTCTATCCATTATATCACCTCACTGTCACAAAGCTGCTCAGTATCAAAGTTGGGAATTGAACCCCTGATCTCTTACTCCTGAGTTCATTGCTTTTCCGTTATGTCATTCTGCTTCTCTGATGTGTACCTTTAAAAAAATTTCGACAATGTAAATTTGGGAGAATTTTGTGATAAAATGCTGTATTCCTCAGGCAAATAATGAGTGAATCAAAGTTTCTAAAGCCCTGTGATAATTGTTCTACACATGTTAGATGCTGCCTCATTTTTACACAGAGCATTTTTCTACCTTAAAAAAAAAAGGCCTGAAAGGAACATTTCATAGAAGTGTATAAATAGTTCTATAGCAGGAAATATAATGAAAGTTGTTAACAAAGGAGATTGGGTTTATAGTTCAATTAATTACACATCTCAGTCTGACTCTCCAAGTATCCCAGGAGGTAAAATGTTACAATAAGGGACCTTCTTCATTTTTGTTAAAGTAATTATTGAGCACATGTAAGTCTCATGAACTGAAAGTACTGGAGAACATTGAAATTTTCTGTTTTGGGATTGAAATTTTCTATTTTGGGGTCTAAATTTTCTCCTAATCAGGCTGAAAATGCACCTTGATTTTTACATGTATTTTCACAACTGTCGTGGGGAGACAGCTTTGACATAATATAGAATAAAATTCAGGTTGTGATTTTTAATTTCTGTGCCTTTCTCAGCTTGTGTTAAAAAATGTTACTAAAATGCTGTTAGTAGATTGCTTCTTTGAAACTGCCAAGAGATGAAGCTGCAGATTAAGACTTCATTTCTCCCTCTTTGAAAATAAAATAAATTGTCACTTCAATTCAAAAAAGCATTTATTAGGCTCTTGTTATGGGGCAGTCAGTGTGCCAGTTGCGGGCATACTAAGCCAAAAATAATATAGTTCCTGCCCTCAGGGAACTTAGGTTCTTCTATAAAATGAAGGGGTTGAACTGGATGAGCTCTAAAAATCCTTTCCAGGTCATTCTGTAATTCTGAGTCATCACTCATACACTACCTGTATGACCATGAACAATCTCTCTAAACCTCACTTTTCTCATTTGTTTGATTGCTTTTGGTTTTATATCACCTTTGTTTGTTTGTTTTTGCTAGACAGTGGGGTTAAGTGACTTGCCCAGGGTCACACAGCTAGTAAGTGTCAAGTGTCTGAGGCTGGATTTGAACTCAGGTCCTCCTGACTCCAGGGCCAGGTGCTCTATCCACTGTGCCGCCTAGCTGCCCCTCTGATTTTGTAATACGGTGTCTAACACATGGTTTCTATAAAAATATATAAATTATTAGTAGTAAATACAAATGTTAGTGGCTAGATGTGGTCATCAGTGGGGAATAACTATAAGAATAGTAAATTTATTAACCAAGGCTTTATTTAAAGTACTTCTTTTATAAAGGATTAGGCAGCTAGGTGGTTCAGTAGATAAGAGTGCTGGGCCTGGAGTCAGGAAAACTCATCTTACTAAGTTCAAATGTAGCCTCAGACACTAGACTGGGTAAGTCACTTAACCCAGTTTGCCTCAGTTTCCTCATCTATAAAATGAGCTGGAGAAGGAAATGGCAAACCACTCATATCTTTGCTAAGAAAACCCCAAATGGGGTCATGAAGAGTTGGACATGGTTGAAAAATGACTGAACCACAAAAACTAAAAAGGAAAATTATTTCTTTTAAGAAAGAGCCTTTTGCCATCATGACAACTCTAATGATAATGAAAATAACAAGGGATGACCCACACAAATACACAGAAGGCATGGTGGGTAGAGTGATGGAGTTGGAGTAAGGAGGACGTAAGTTCTAATCCTGCTTCAGATATTTACTAGCTAGGTGATGCTAGACAAATTACTTAACTTTTCTTCATCTCCTGTTTCCTCATCTCTAAAATGGATGTAATAGTAGCACCTACGGGGTGAGGATCAAATGAGATAATATATGAAAAGAGCTTTGCAAACCTTAAAGTGCTATGTCAATATTAGCTACTATCATGATATAAGAATCACACTTTAATATGTCTTAGTAAACATAATGAAATCAGGTTTTTACTCCTATTAAGGTATTTTTTTTTATTTTAAACCATATGTATGAAAGGTCTTAATAAGCGTAAAATCAGTTAATCTTTATTGAGGGCTATGTGCCTAGCTCAGAGAGATATCAAAAGATGTTTGAGAAATGGGCACCTGATCTTAAAGAATTTGCATTCTAATGGGGTGGGGGCTGAGTCTGACATATGAAACAATTAGCAAATAAAGGACTATGTAATTAAATACTAAATCATATAGAATATCTTATAAACACTAAGGAGGAGTTCAAAAAAAAAGGAATACTTAATTTAGGAAGCTTTCTGAGCAAAAGTAAACCTGGAATGATAAAAACTATGCACCTTATGACTTGATTGATGCTTTCCCCAACCTTTTCTTATCAGATTTATGGAACCATAGCAATAGTAAGATAACTTAAGTGACATTTAATGTGACGTTGTGTGTGTGTGTCACACAACAACCCTCCATGACTTGAACTGATATCTTCAAGGGATGTCACAGGCAAACAAAAAAAAAATCATTTGTTGGCCAACATTTATGGTGATCAGCTTCTCAGCTTGGCGAGTCTAATGCTTGAATTGTAGCCTACTGCCAGACCCATACCTCAAACCTTTCCAGCTTGGTAGAGGGCCTGCCAGAACTAGTGTTTTACTGGCCTTGATTTTGAGAATCCACAGTCCCCTCTACCCCATGATAAGGCATGGGGAGAGGGCTTCAGTGGGCAAATCCAGAGTATATGTACATTTTATTCCAAAATAGGTTTTTTCCTCCCAACTGACTATGTTACTAGGAATGAGAGATGCTTCAAAGCATCATTAGACTTGCTTATTTTGTTTTCAGGCTGTTTGGTTTGGGTTTTATTTTTGAAATAGGATGACGTTCAGATTCTGAGACAATACTCTAAAGACTTCTGTCTTGCTAAAGCCAAAAAAAACCCCAAACAAACCAGTATTGTGGATTTTTAGTTTTTTTTGGTGTGTGTGTGTGTATGTTTTCTAATTTGAATTTTCACAAAATAGAGTCATAGCATTTTAGAAGAGACTTTACAACAGATAACTCAGTCCTCTCACCTGATAGATGGAGAAAATGAGGCTCAGAAGGTTAATAACTTGTCCAGGTTCAACCAAATAGTAACAGAGATGGGACTTGAACCGAGGTCTCCTGAATCCTGGGCCAATGTTCTTTCCTCTATCTCATGTTCCAGACAACCAGTCGGAAAGCTTGGGAGAAGTTAACCTAATGAAACCATGTCAGTGAACAAGTACTGTTCAGGGGTTTCTAACACAATGGCTCGGGTCTTGACAGGAATAGCATTAAAATGAATACATCAAACCTTGGAATTTTATACAACAAAATAATATTCTATTTGAATTCAATAAATATTTTATTGAATGACTACAATGCTGAAGGAGCTGTGTTATATTTGTTAGATGCTTTGGGGTGGGGAATACAAACATATCCCCGGCCTCAAGGAGTTTGTAATTTTTTTTTAATATAATGTATATATATATATGCACAAATACATAAGTATGTACACATATACACATGCATACACATGCACATATGCATATACATATAGATATAATTTATATATACCCACTCATAAGTATATATGTGTGTGTATACATACCTTTATGTGCATATACACACATAACATGCATATAAAATCAGCTACTACAAAGCAGTGTGTGATAACTGTTTGGACCACTTGTGGCAAATATATGAGTTCAGAGGAGGGTAGCTACAGATGTGAGAATACATCCAAAAATTCAAGTGTGGTTTTCTGTAAATACCTATTTGGTTGCTATTTTTCATTTCCAGTTATCATTACTTAATGCTTTTTAATTTCTATTCCATGTCTCCTGTTTTGTTCAGGGCACAAAAATATAGTGGTTAAATGTTTTCACTTTCCTGGGCCCCTCAGCTCCTTGTGCCTTCCCTTCCAAGACTATGTTTCATCTTCTCTGTATGTGTCTCTGTCCAGATTTATGTCCATAGTCATCCATTCCCCATTAGAATATGAGTTCCATGAAGGCTAAGGTGTTTTTGCTTTTTATTTGTATCCCTAGCACAGTGTCTGGCATATACATAGTAAGTGCTTATTGGTTAATCACTTTGCTTCATTTTCACTGGAGGAAAGAAGTAAAAAAATAGTTAAAACACCTGACAATTTTGTGAGAGGTAGAAATAGCTAATATGTTTGTATAACACTTTGAGGTAAGTACTATAGGTAGTATTGAGATTTTACAGGTGAGGAGACTAAGGCTCAGACAAGTATAATTGTACGTGGTTACACAGCTAGTAAGTGCCTGAGGTAGGATTTGAACCAACGGATTTCCTGACTTTCCAGGTGTGCTCTCTTTCTACTATATCAAACTTATTCTCATGGATCTAATTAAATTTTACCTGTAAATTTTACAAGTTTTACATGTGAACAAGAAAAATAAAACTTGGTTTTTCCTTGTATTATAGAAATTCTGCAATAAAAATTTTAATTTAAAAGTACTTATAAATATTTTCAGCACAGTCAGGAGATCCCTGTCTGGTGCTAGTAGTGCTTAACTAAGTGTTGATCAAATGTTAGCTAGAAGACAGAAAGATAGATAATTTATTAAATGCCTACTATGTTCCAGGCACTGTGCTAAAGGTTATGAATACAAACTTGAGCAAAAAGGATAGTGTCTACCTTGTCATACTTATTAAACCAGGAGTTTGTCTGTTATTAATATCTACTTAATTTTGACATCTGTTTAAATTAAAATATCCCTTTAAATAATTATACTGCTATATCGTATAATTATTTAGTATATCTAAGGATGGCCAGATTTCAATGTATGTTAAAGTTGCAGGTTACTTAAATGAATAAATCAAAATTTGTTTAAGGAGCAAAATAATGAGATAGTTTATATATAAATGTGTATGTATAAATGTGTATGTATATATATTTATATATGTACATACAAAAATACAGATATATGTATATGTAACTTTTTTTTTTTTACATAATTGAAAGCTAGCAATCCTAGGAATCAGGTTAACTTAACGTTCCAGTTCCACTGCTGACATATCCTGGCTAGGTGATTCTGGGCAAGTCTCTTAACCTTTCAGTATCCCTAAGCAACTTTCTAAGATTCTGGGTTGCTGAATAGTTAGCAATCTGCATTTGTATGGGAAGTTTTCTCAAGGGGAGCTCTTTACACAGATGAAATCACAGGTCTGGGCCAAGACCAAATTTTCTAACATGGATAATTTTAATAATTCTAGGTAAATTATTAGATGAATTTAAATTGGGCTTCAATACAGTGGCAAACATAATAAAACATACTTATTAGTATGTAAGAACATTTTATATTTATTATCTTTTCAAAATTAAAAAAACCCCACCACTTTCTTTTCTAGGTCCGGAGAAATATTTTTGTAGCATAAAGTAATATAATATACCCTCACCCCACAATAAAAGTCTGAAATATCCCTTTGATTGCCACAAAAAATAAACTGAAATATAAGTGAGTAGGAATTATGTTTATCAAACCAGTATTTACATAAGGAAAGGTCAGTGTTGGTAAATAATTATTCTGACTATATAATGAATGCTTATAAAACTATCACAGCCATGTAGTAGAGATTCTGTGTTCAGTTCTTTAAGTATTATAAACGTAAGAACTCCCCAATCTTCCCAGTTCTTAACATGGTTTGGATGAAAATCAGTAACTTAAAAAACAACAACAACAAAAAATTAAAGGTTCTCCCTTTGGAGAAAGGGAAAACATGTTTGAATCATTAGTACTGAACGTTTCATGCAAGATTATTGACAGGTTGGCCCCATATACTTTAACTCCCACAGTGAGCTAAATGGCCCAGATCTGAGAATCCATTCTGATAATGGTGACCTGTGAATAAAGTCAGTATGCTCCATTTGCTGAATAACCCCACTTAACTAGGGTAATAAAGGGTGTTCAGCAAATATCCCACTTTCTTTCTTTCTTAGGTTTCCCCAAAGTTCTACTGGCTCAAGCTCCCTTTGTGGTGCCCCAGGATGTATTCTTCCATGATGTCACAGCTACCACAAGGAAGCCCTGGCGTAAAGTGAAGTGAGCCCAAAAAAGGCTCAGGTAAAGTGTTTCTTTATATGGTGTGGGTTTCAGTTTGCTTCCTTTGTTCTTTTGCCTTTTTTTCCTTTTCCTTTTCTTTCCTTTTTCTCTTTTTGTTAAAATCTTAAATCTTGAAAGCCATATCATATAAAATATGTATTTTTTTAAAGTCGCTCAGCTGAGCCCTTGGGTTATTTTTCCTGTGAAGCTTCCTTGATATAATTTTAGAGTAGTGAATAGGAACAGTGACTGTTAGCATCTTAGGATCTTGGGGTATACTTCCAAAGACTGAGATACCTTGAGATATTAAGATGTATACCAAAACTTGGGTTGCTATAGTCACTAATACCCAGGAAAACTAATTGCTAATTGCTAAGAACTGTTCTATGGAAACCTAAAGTTCGAAATTTTGAGAAGAATTCTTATATCACAGAATTTTAAGTTAAACACACATTTTCTCTAGGCCAACTGTGAGCATATGTGCTCTGTAAAATGCAACAAATAGCTCTTATGGATTCTATTCAGTATCTTTCCAATCAAGTGATATGCTACTCTTTGAATTATAGGCTCCTTCCAATACCATCAAATACGTCTCCTTATCACATTTCATCAAAACTTATGGTTTTTTTTTAGTTACATTTAAAACTTCTGTCCACTGTATTTCATTTAAGATGGTACACAGAATTAGAAATTGAACTTACGTGGTAAACATACTTAATGTCTTAGGAATCTTTGAAAGTATTTTTCTGTTGCTCATTATAGTTTGGTAGGACAGTATTATGTAGAGATCTTTGTTATTTATGACCTTGGCTAGATTCTCAAGAAAGTGAGGCCAGTATGCGAAGGGAATTTTATCAAGGTAATTTTTAATTATATTTAGTGACAAATGTCTGGATAGGCCTTTTGCAAAGCACTTTGGCATTTTCAAAGCTCCTGCTATTAAGGAGGCTATTGATGAGTTCTTTCTTTTTCCTCTACTAATAATTTGGAATTCTTAATCATCTTCTGTGCAAATGGACTTTTCCAACCAAAGACAGGCTTTGAATCTCTCCAAAAAGTCTTTATAAACAGAAAAATATCTTCTTGTTGATGAATGTTAATAAATACTCTTCTCATCCTTTGGCAATGAATGCTCTTTAAAAGCATCAAGGAAGCAACTGTGATAGGTTTTGAAAAAATCATCAGAACATTCTTGAAAAATACAAAAAAGCATCAATAATTAATATTATGAATAAAAACACTTTCTGTGGGTGGTTTATAAAACAAAATCAAATTGAAATTATGTGTATTGAATTAATATTTTGAAAAATGTATTTAAATGAGTCAGTTAAAATTTCATTTTTCTTGCCTGTTTTCCTTTGGTATTTTCACTGAAGTAGAACTTTAAAACTGTATTTCTGTGCTTTCAGTTCTAGAAAAAATAGCTTTTATATAGCTAGGGTTATAGAGGACTGTTCTAAGCTTACCCACATTTCTGAGGGATCTCACTTTCTTATATCTGAAATCAGCTGACTAGTACCACCACCACTGTCCTGATCATGGTCTATTGTTTATCTGCATATAAAATAAATGACTAAAATAATTCACTGCCATCTTACTAACCTGCATTACCTGCTTTTCTCTAAATCTTAAATTGATCCAATGTATTCTCTTTTCTTTAAGCATGGCAGCTTTAGTGTATATGCTTTGTATATGGTATTAAAAGTAGAGTTTCCATTCAGAAGTTCTTTCTTTTGAAAAGTATCTTTTTGACCAAAGATAATGACCTAGTTATTGAGGTAGGGGTTCTAACCCAGGCTAGATGGGAGGAAAGCCATGATAAAGAAAGAGTGTAGTAATCAGTGTGTGTAAAGGAATGCTGGGTGGCTCTTCTTTCTTGAATCCAATGTGTTGTTTTTACTGTTGTTTTAAGTTTTGCCTTTTCCTAGCCTAATAAGAATCAACTCTTTTCTGACTAAGGGAGTCTATGGTGGCTGCACAATTGTTGTCTCTCTTTATCCCCCCAAAAAAGAAGTAGGGGGAAGAATTATGCAAGGAAAATATTTTTTTTTCTCTTTAGATCATAAGATTCAGGGCTGAAAGGGACTTTTTACACCTTCTAGTTCAGTGATACTTTGGGTCTTGACCCATGAACCAGACATGCAGACATATTACTAGAGGTCTGTGAATACAAATATGCCTTTTGGAGGTTGAATGATCCCACACATATACAAGTATATACTACTATTTTTCCAAATTCTTTGGCTTTTGGTGTGACTAATAAAGTACAAATTCATTTAGAAGTATTACTAAATTCATAGTAGCCCTTTGCCATGTATTTCCTAAACCAACCAATATTAATAGCATAACTTATTATATAGGGGTCCATGAATTTTTTTTTTTTAATAATAAAGGGTCCTCTCATATTGAAACAGATTGAAGCCCCTGATTCTTTCCAACATCCTCATTTTACAACTAGGGAAAACTGAGGCCCAGAGAAGTTAGATGATTTAGTTAGTGGCAAAGTTAGAAGTAGATGCAGGGGTGTGCTTGGAGGCAGCTCCAACCAGCTCTCATTGTTAAAATTTCAGTGTAACCATTTACAGCTCAGGAAATCAGCAAACTCTACAAATTATGGATTTATTGTTTTGTTGACTATAGACTTGAGAAAGTGAGGGGAAAATGTGAATAATGGCGATTAAACTTAAAAGTTGTGTCCTGCATACATTGTTTTTGTTGTTATTGTTTTCATTCTAGAGAGTCAGTTCTTAAACATTTACCATCACACCCCCAGCTAGGCCCCAAGTTTCCTGACCAGCAGTCTACCACATTGGTTCTGAAAATGGGGAGGGGGAAGGGAGGAAAGAATTACATATGAACTAAAACTATATAAAATAATTCTGAGCTCTGCTCACTACAGCGAAGTTGAATAGCAGCTATTTTCCTTTTGCTTATTATCTAGGGCAAGTAGCAATAACCCTGACAAATGTAAAGGAACTACTAATGACTTACACAAGCATCACAAACTTAAATTTTGGATCCCCATTTTAAACTTTCTAATGGGAGCTTTTTCTAGCTCATTGCCCTTTTCAAAACACCCTCCCTCCTATTCCTCCATACTTCCAAGATTTCTGTTTGCTGTAGCAGTCAACTTGGACAGTAACCATAGTAACAGCACATAAGTAGCAGGTAGTGATGGTAGTAATAATAATCACAGCATTAGTTCATACATACATAGCAGCTTATAGTTAGAGTATTTTACATAGATTTTTTTTTTGATCCTCTGAACAAGCCAGGAAACTACACCATAATACCCTGTATTATTAGTCCTGTTTTACAAATAAGGAAACTGAGGTTCACAGAGACTAACTTGCTCAAAGTCACAAACAGTGACAGAGCTGACAATTAAACCTAGGACTAACTAGTGTGGTACAGTGGAAAGAGTACTAGACTTAAAATCAGAAGATCTGGGCTCAAAACCACTCTCTGGTACTACTTGTATTATCTTAGGTAAATTACTTGACCACTTTGGGCCTCAGTTTCCTCATATGTAAAATGAAGGAGGTTGCCTCTCAGGTCCCTTACTGTTTGAAAATATACGATCCCATGACTTTTCCCCACATAGAGAAGACTTTTAAGAATACTATGCTTGTGCAGTTGGGGAAAGGAAAAAAAAAGATTTTCAGTATTGTATATTGAAAAAAAATACAGAGGTCTGAATGGTTAGAGTGAGGCACTCATCTCTCTTTTGTTATATCTGGGAAGATTTTGTTAAGGAGATGGAATTTCATTTCTTGGGAAACACTTGACCATTTTATTCCTTCTTAATTTTGCACAGAGATTATGTACCAGGTTGTCTGATACAATCTAGTATTTGCCTCTCTTGCTGGAGTAAGTTTTAAGAGTCATTTGCTTGCATGCAATTTTTTCCAAGGTAGTCAAGATTGCATGTATTTTGAAGAGTTTTCTGGGCATGTAAATGTTTGCTTCTGCCTTCAGCATCAGAATTTTCAGCATAGGGTGCCAGTACTTTTAAGGGAAAATTAGACTTTAGTTTTCCCTTTTTGGGAAAAAATATTATATAATATGTATAATACATATATATGTGTTTTCTGTCTCTCTCTGTCTGTCTCTGTCTCTCTCCAGAATTTGTTTGTTCTGGCAGGTACCTGAACAGTAACCATAGCAATAGCACATAAATAGCAGTCATAGTATCTATCTATCTCTATTATCTATCGATCTATCTATGCCTGCCCTTCTAAGGGGACTGAGCATTGCAACAGCAGCTCCAGATGTGGGGATACCTTTTACATTTTCTCCCCCCAAAAAAACTAAAGGAGAAAAAATATTTAACATCTGTCTCCCTCACTCCATCCTCCAGTCACCTCTTAGGAATCTTACTCTTTTGTACTGGAGCGGGAAGGATAAGAAAGTAGGAAGTATGACATGGTATTTGCACGTCCATTGATCCGAAGTCCAAAGTGGTTAGTTTCATTTGTATCTCCAGCCACATGTTTGGTTCAGCAGCATCTGTAAAGCTCTGAGGTACCTACCCTAAGGAGCTCGAAACCGAAAAAGCCGCTAGTCGAAGCAGACCCAACAGAGGGCGTCCTGTCTCCAGCACAGACCCACCAAACATTTGCTGCGTTAGGGGGAGGAGGTAGAGAGGAAAGGGGATGAGACTACAGTCATAGGATCATTTTTCTTTTCAAAAGATAAGAATGTCTTAGTTTCTGGTTGGCTCATTAAGGTACAATCACTGGATTGCAGTTTATTAAAGCACATTCCCTGGGTTATAGCAATCAACTAACCCACTTTACCAGAATCTGGCGCAGCTGGAGACGTCGGTGGAGGTGGGGCCTCAGCGCCCCAGCTGCAATAATCCTCCTGGCTGGGCTCGTTCCGCATTCCATCCGGTTGGAAATAACAGGGGGAGGAGCCTTGAATCTGGAGGAAACTGGCCCAGATACAAACTTTCACTTAGGGAGCTAATTCTATATTTGTGTGTTTCCCTTTGCTTACTCGAATCAATATCTCTATCCCTACTCTTTTCATCTCATCATCAGCTGAAATATTTTCCCATCTCTCGAACAATTTTTTTACGATAATTGAAAAAAATGTTCAGAAGAATCCACTGACGTTCTTATCTTGAGAATTTTTTTCTTTTATTTATTGCACAATTTGGAAATATTGTTTTAAAGTTAATTTCTTAGTTTGCTCATGTTGAATTTGGAGGTTCTCAGGAAAGTTGACACTCCCCAGTGTTGGGTATGGTATCGAGGGAAGATTATGGTTCCTTCTCCTTTGGATTTAGATATAGCCCTTTAAACTTTTTTTTTCCTCCTCTTTTATTTCGGGGGGTGTGGCCCCGGCGCTTCTTCCAAGCTGCTGATCTGGGAAGTTAGATCCGCCCTCTTGTAGCCTTAACTTTCCTTCTCTAAACTTTTTCCCTCTTCATAGTGTCCCACCTCCCCCATCTCTCCTCCGCCCCTGTTTTCTTAGATGCTTTTAAATCATGAGCGGCAAGGAGAAGTTTGTAGTAGAGGTGATAAAAGGTGAGTCTTGCACCAAGGGGACACCCAGCCTTGCTTGACTTGGAGAAACTGCTCTGACCTCCACCTCGGGAGCAGGGTGGGAGGAGAGTATAGGAGGGCCGAGGGAGAGAGTTGAGACCCCTGCCGCAGCTCTAGCGTTTCTTATGTAGTTTCCAGGACACAGGATCTTTCTAGGGAAACCTCAACTTGCTGGAGGTTTCTTCTGCCCCCAGCCCTTGGCAAGACAGTCTGAAACTAAAAAAAAATTATAGCATGGTATTAAAAAGGGGAGGGAAGAATCAAAAAATTTGCTTCTTTACATTTTTGTCTTGTATACTCCAAGAGTCACTACAGTGTAGAGAATGGGAGAGAAAGAATTAAGCTGGGTACTTTCCCTGAAATACAGAATGATTGAACCTACTGGTCAGGTCCAGTACCCTGTGAGGGTCGTGCAAGTCCTCCATCAGAACTCTTGAGTTCTGGAACTTGGGGCTCTTTCTTAATTAATCCTTTTAAAAGGAAAAAATCCACTAACTATATTGGTTGCTTGGGGGAAGTATATAAATGCTTTTTAATGTGGGATTTTATAATAGTAATTTTGTGCATTAACTTATTGCATTTGGGGTTTGTAATTGTAGACATTTAAATGATGCGTTTTTTCAAGTAATTTGTAAGTGTGGTTGCAGAAATCGAGTGAGTTCAGTGTAGGTCAAGACCTTTAGAAGTTACAGTTTTGAGGATCAATGCCGACTGGCGTCGTTAGTTTCTTACCACTAGTTGTACTGAAAATAGAATTTAAAAAAAAAAAGAATCAGTCTGCATTTTGCGACATTTTAAAGCAAAAATGAGCATGTCACTATTGCTTTTTTGTGGACTTTATAGCTATGGGTGGTTTCTGGGGGAAGCTTAAAGACAAAGATTTCCGAGGGAAGAGGGGTGGAGCCTAGTAACACTACTTCGTAGTCTGCTGCTTGGTTGCTGTTTAACTGTTCTAGGGGACTCTGTATTTTCTGCAATTCCAAAGGTCCGACTCCAAACTGATAGAAAAGCCAACCCTTGTGGCGTTTGTATTTTGAACAGTACCCTAGCCTTTTAAAATAATAATAATAATAATGATAATGATAATAAAAACCCTAGTGCTTGGGCATGTAACCCTTTGTTTAAAAAAATGTGGCATAAAGACATGGATTGCTTTCGTTTGGTTCTTTGCTTTCTCTGAACTTCATTTAGAAGCAAAAAGAATCTCCTTCCTTAAAAATAACCCTCTAAGATGGCTTTATGGTTGAAACATTTGGTGTATGCCTTAAGGCTGCATTAGCAATTTTTTTCAGGATGTTCTAAACATGAACAAATAGGGTATTATAGAAAAAGTTTTACAGTGTATGCTGGCTGTTTACAAATGCTATAATTAGCTGAAACCTCAGGCTTTCAACTATTCTAAAAAACAAGTGGTAGAAATTTGTGAGTTCGTCCAAAAATCAGGCAATGTAATTCTATGGGAAGTCATTTATTCCTGCTTAAATTCAATGGGTGAAAGGTCATAGGATCACAGATTAAGAGCTGAAAGGAATCTTAAAAGTCAGCTAGTCCAGCCTCCTCATTCTGCAGGTGAAGAAACTGAGACCCAAAGAGATTAAATGAATTGGCAGTGTCACATAATGGCAGAGGTAAAATTTGAACCTAGGACTTCTGACCACAAACCTAGACCTTAAATCGTTATGGGCAGCTAGGTGGTGCAATGGATAGAGTACCAGCCCTGGATTCAGGAGGACCTGAGTTCAATTCTATCTCAGACATATAACACTTAGTAGCTGTGTGACCCTGGACAAGTCACTTAACCCCATTGACTAACCAAATTAAAAAAAATCGTTATAATTGATTGAAACAGTTTGCATTTTTTATTATTCACCAATTGAGTTTCCTAGTTTGTGGAAACATGCATGAAAAATAAGTTTGTAATAAAAGAAATCTGAGAGGATTTGGATAACTTAAAAGACTTTTTTTTCCTCTGAAGAAATCAAGCTTGTCATTTTAAGAGTAGTATTAGTTGTGACTTTTTTTGCATTTCAGATCGCCTTTGTTTTGCCATTCTTTACCAGAAACCAAAGAGTGCTGCAAACATACACTATTTCTCCATAGATGACGAATTTGAATATGAGAAGTAAGTATTATCTTGTGCTCTTCTAAAATTATAGGGAATCTATTCATTTTTCACTAAGCTAGAAGAGCACCTTAGTACAGAATAGCCTTAAAGACATATTAGTTTTTTGGGATTGGATTGGATAATTGGATTATAGAGATTCCATTAATAAATTTCATCCTTCCTTCATGGTAGAATAGATTTTGGATGGGGGTGGGTGGGGAGATTATGCTTTTTCCCCCCTCAAGTTTCAGAAACAATTTGTCCAAAATCATAGAATGTTAAGAACTGGAAGGGAGTTTAGAATTCATCTGTTCTAGTTCAGGCATATATATTTTGAAATTTATGCTAATATTATATTAAACTGAGTTTGATAAAATAGGATGTGCTTTACATTACTTACCAGTGGAAGAAAAAAATTTGTCAGATGTAACAGTTTTTCCCTCAAAGGTGTTTTCGAATTACTAGTGTGAGAATAGAAAATATTTGTTAAATGTATTCATTGTGGTCATTTATTTTTGGAAGCTTTGTGTTTGCCAATGTTTCCTCCATAACAAAGCAATATCTTTAAATTGTTTGTCCAGTAATAGCATATTAAGTTGTGTGTTTTTCTTGTAATTTGATCTGCACAACAAAAACAGGCATTTATGCAGAAAATCCAAGCCATACCTATACAATTTTGTTTGTTTTCACTTTTAAAGCTTCTTCGCAGATTTTGGACCACTCAATCTGGCAATGGTTTACAGATATTGTTGCAAGATAAATAAGAAATTAAAGGTAAACTATTTTTTTGGTAGCAGATTGGTTTTAAGTAATCAGCATTGGTCTAGTCTGAAAAAGAAAACATTCCTCTTCAAAAGAGTAGTCTCAGGTATTTTAGAATGACTTATGATGTTTCTTATGCATTTAGAGAAGGCACCTATATATTTTATTTTTTGTTTTGTTTTAGAAAGAAACTACATATATATGTACATATATGTTATCATTTTGGGTGAACAGTTCTTGTTTATGCCTCTACTGTTTTGATTCTTATTGGTTGTATTTGTGGCAGGATTTTAAGAATCATAATAGCCACTGTATAATACGGACAATGCAGTAGTATCTATACCAGTGGAGTTGAGGCATAAGCATAAACTGATCTCATGTTTTCATTAATCATTATTTTTTTTGCATTGTGTTAGACCGAAAAAGATCTGTTTTACAAATGATGAAACTGAAGCCTAGGAGATGAAATTACTTCCCCAAACCACATAGATATGTAGAAAGTGGGAGGACCTGGTCTTATCCTATGCCCAGTGTCCTTTCCATTATACCTCCCACTACTCACCTTTGATAAGAAATGCCAGCAAAAAAAAGGAGTGATTTCTTTGTTCGCTTGGGTAAATTTTGAACCTTGTTGATCATGTACTAGGTCAGACTATTCTGGGCCAGGCTTAACTCAGTCCAACAGTTCAGCTTTCGGGAGTAGGGGGCAATAAAACACTAGTAACCAAGGATAAAAAATTATGTAACTCCTAACTCACAACATTACAATGTTAAATTCCCATAGGCTGAGCCTTTATGCCTCAGGCTGCAAGGAAGTCAAACAGTCTTTCTTTCCTTATAGCACCTGCCCAACCTACATAAAACTGGTGACACTTTTATCACATAGACCTTCTTAACCTCCTCACTCTAATGTAAATACATGGTACTTTTGTTTGCCAATTTGGCGTAGGTCAGTTGAAACAAAAAGGGTGTCAGGTAACTTGCTCCTGAAAGACAGTGTACTGTAGTATATTTTGCTTGCTTTAGCAGTACAAAATAAGAAAAGCAGGCAGGTTTAAAAAAAAAGAAAGGAATGTTAAAGCTTTATATTGTCATTGATAACTTATGTTAAAACATGTTAATGAGGAAAGGTCCTATTTAACATCATGAATAATTAACATTAGTCCATTTTCCATTATAATCAGAGGATATCAGTGTCAGAAGGGATCCTGATGCCCGTCTAGTCTAATTTGTAATTGAACAAGAATTCTCCAGTTCTTGCTGGACTAATGATCTACCAGCCTTTGTTTGAAGCTCTTTAGGGAAGAGAAGCTACCACCTTCCAAAGCAGCCTCTTATAATTTTGTATAACAAAATTGTTAAAATAAAAAATAAAACCCTTCCATCAAGCCTAAATTTTTTTTTCTTTAAAAAAAATCATTTATACTCATTTTTTTATTCCTAGTTCTGCTTTCTGGGACTGAGCAAAAATGTTGAATCCCCTTTTCATATGGCAGCTCTTCAAATACTTAAAAATGATTATAATATTCCTCCTAAGTCTTCTGTTCTCCAGGGTAAAAATCCCTAGTTTCTTCAACTGAGATGTGGCATGGTCTAGAGTCCCGTCATCATTCTAGCCATCATTCTTGGGACCCTCTGTAGCTTATCCATATCTTTCCTATAAATAATGCCCCAAACTGAATATACTATGCCAAAAGTATTCTGATCAGAATAGTAGAAGAAACTTCACCTCACTAGTCCAGGACACTATGCTTAAAACCCATTTAGTTTTTAAGCTACCTTACGATGAAGTTGACTCATTTAGTCTACAGTCAACTAAAATGGTACGTCTTTCTAAGACTAACTGCTTGGTAGTCATGCCTTTTCCATTTTATACTTCTGAAATTGATTTTTGTGCACCAAAATATAAAATGTTATTTTTGTCCTCATAAAGTTTAATCTTAATGGATTTGGCCTAATATTTTAGACTGGCCAGATCTTTTGAGATCCTGATTCAATCTTACAGTATATTATCTATCACTCCTAGCTTTGTGCCATTCTCAAGCCATTGATTAAAAAAAAAATTGAATAGCACCTTGTCAACTATATTGGTAGGTATATAATTAAATGAGCAGTGAACTTGGAATAAGGAAGGTCTGAGTTCATATACTGCCTCAACCCTGGGCAAGTCACTTAATTTCTTTCTGCTTCAGTTTCCTCATCTGTAAAATGAGGATAATAGCACAGAATTATTGTGAAGGATCCAAGGAGATAATATATGTAAAGAGATTTGCAAACTTTAAAAGAGCTGTTAGTATAGATCCCTGGGAAACACCACTAGAGACCTCTTCCAGAGTTGATGTTAAACTGTTAATGACCCTTCTTTGGGCCTGGGTTAGCCAGTTTCAAATTCACTTAAATGTGCTATCACTTAACAAACATCTCTTCATATTGTTCATACATATAGTCAAGACTTTATCAAATACTTGGCTAAAGCCTAAGTAAATAGCTACAGTATGGTCAACCAGTCTACTAATCCTCTGATGTTACCTGTCAGAAAAAAAACAGGAAATGAGATTAGTCCAATGTGACTTATTAGTCTTTAGAAGTAGATTTTAGAAGTTAGACATAGACATATTAGTCTAATATGAAACCAAATTGGCTCATTGAGATTACTAATCCTTTGAATTTTTTTAAGAAAAAATATTTCAGATATTTTCTATTGATTGTATTATATATGCATTATTACACCCAAACATGAAATAACTAGTATTCTTTAACTTTAATAATTATGTTATATGCATGTATTTATAAGTGTATAGAAGAAGCACTCATTTTCATTTTATAAAGTTCCCCACCTGCTCCATGATGCAGTGAGATACTAGCACCAACTGACAATGGAACTTCAGACACTCTCCCTAACTTTTTGGATAACAAATTTCCATCACTATTTCTTCTTCTTTCTCAACTGTTTACCAGCCACAGTCAATAACAAACATTTATTCAGCACCCACTATGTGCCAGGCACTGTGCTAAGTGCTGGGGATATAAATATGAAAAAAGAGAGTCCCTGCCCTCAAGGAGCTTGCAATCTAATGGGCAAAGACAACATAAAAAAAGAAAGCTGAAAAGCCAGGGAGGAGGGATGGTGTAGAAGTCAGAGAAGTCCCAGAAGTCACCCTCAGCCAAGTGAGAAACAAGACATTTTCAGCCGACCTCCTTCCTTAAATGGGAGGTTTTGGAGATGATGGCTCTAGCTTTGAGGCAGAGGGGCAGAGGGAAGCAACCCCACTGAAGCTGATGGGGTCTTGCAGGGTGATGAGATTTTCTCAATAATGAGCTTCCTGGAGCATGACATAATGAAGATATCACTTTAATAATGTATTGCCAAGCTTGCTGGTCTCTATCTTTAGTCTTTCCTTTAAAAAAAAAAAATCTGGACAGTACCTGTCCTTCCATGTTGTGCTGCCTCCTTTTATTGCACAATTTCTTTTAAAGACTGCTGACCATGGTCCTGTCATAATGTCTGCCAGTTCTTTCTCTGTAATCCTGTGTTGTCGTTCATCTGGGCCTGTGACTTGAACTCATCAAGGGCAGCCAGTTGCTCTCTTGCTATCTCCCTATTTATCTTGACTATCAGCTCCTCCACAGTTATTTCAGTACAGTTCTTTCTAGTTCAAAGGTCTTTCTCTTTGACTCAGAAAAGAGCAGCTAACTAAGTGCTGAGCAATTCCACCTTCTCTCCATCATGCATTATCGCATCTACTGCAAGCAGGGCTGCTGACTTTCCTTATAGCTTATTTTCCCCAATATGGCTTATTTTTTCTAAATGGCTTTTTTGTTCTCTTTATATTCCTTCCATTTTTGTTTTGTTTACCAGAATCATACTTGCTTTTTGTCTTTATTCTGTAACCTGGCCTTAGTTTTCATTCTCTTCACATACTCTTAAAAATCTGCTTTGATCAATCATTTCCCTTTACATCCTTGTCAATCTCTTTAGACAGCTCCCCCTTTTTCTCCTTACTGAATTTCTTTCCTTCTCATTTTGTGTCTTCTAGATTTCATTCTTGAGAGTTTTGCATCCTCCTTGAGTTATTTACCTTATCAGTGTTTTTTCCATGGTACCTGAATTTTTTAAAAGCTGCTCTTCCAACTAGTGTGCATATATTGCTCATATTGCTTAAAACTCTGTACCAAATTCTAAAATGGAGTGATAACTTTTCCACTGAGGTTACCATTATTTCCACTCTAGCAACCACTTCCTACCTGTAGGTGAAAATCACATATAGAATAGAATTTTTCTTTACCAGTCAGTCAGAAAGCACTTACTGTGCCAGACAAATCTGTTACTGAGGATATGCAGAAGGGCAAACACAGTTCCTGCTTTGAAGAAGCTCACAGTCTGATGTAGACATGCAGAAACCTATGTACAAACAAGATATCTACAGAATAAATTGGAGATAATCTCAATGGGACAACTTCCTGCAAGAAGTGGAATTTTAGCTGAGACTTGGTGGAAGCTAGGAGGCAGAGATGAAGTTGGAGAGAATTCAAGACATAGGGGATACCTTTGTTGTTTCTTCCATCTATTGAAGGCCAAAATCATCGAGAGGTCAAGAAATTATTAACTGTTCTGCTTTTGGCAGAGAGATGACTTCAGATGTCTGGATTATTGACATAGCCCCCATCCTTATTATATAATATCCTCCTGCCAGGCTTGAGATAATATTTTCCCAACTGCTCATCTGTTTCCTCTTTCTGTCCAGGTTGTCTATGGTATACTCAGATAATAATGTATCTTGTATTTCTGCTTCTGTTCCTCTTTACTATACTTCTTCTCTTTTGCAACCTGAATATCTTCACCCATTTGTCTTTATCCCATCCTACCCTTTCTCTCCTTTTATCAGTTCTATCCATTTTGATTTGATTATACCCTTATACAGTTATAATCTAGTCTTGAATCCTATCTCTCCAAATTTCCATGATACCTGTGATGTCAAATTTCCCTCTGCCTTAGGATCTCTTAGTTTAGCTTACTCTTGTTACCCATACTTTATGAATTTGTGTATAGACATCTGAGGGGTTATAGATTTTATTTTTGGAGGGGGATTTTTATCTCTTGTGAATTTTTGGCCCTATTCTTACATTTTTGCTACTCTTCATGGTATCTGGCTTGATGGGGAGGGGTGTTTGTGGTAATTTTCTTCTTCCTACTTCCTTTTCAGTTTAACAGTATTTTGCTTAGATTTGTAGGAACTCCAGGCAAATGCATTCTTACCAGCTGTTCTTTGGTGCAGTTCATTCTGAGAGTCCATTATTCTATAATTGAAACTGTGGTCCAGAAATCCAAATCCTATTGTCAGATAACATCTTCTTAAACAGCTCTTCACTCCTCAAATCTGTCTTTCTATTTTGAAATGCTTCCCATCAATTGTCAGCAGTGATGAAAATACCACCTGAGGTATTGCCTAAGATTTCATAATTCATAAAAATGTTTTCTTCCCTCTGACAGTATCATTTATGCCCATAGGAATCCCCAGATAGTAGTTATCCTTACAAGGCTTGGAATTAGGTTCCCTGTCATTTTCTGGATACATGGCTTAAGATGATAACAAACCCCTCTATTATTATCAGGCCAACAGAAAGCTGCCTCAGAACCCCTCAGCAGGAAATCATCAGCTACCAATACTTAGTTCTTTTTCATGTGACCTTTACAGGATAATCTGTCGTTAGATAGCGCATGTGCTTCTATATCATCCTTCCTTTGTATCATCAGTACTGTACAAATTTTAAATGCTTAACGTATACTTCTCAGTTGAACTGAATTGAAAGACAAATGGCTGTTGCCTCCTTAGAGTTTGTCTCTTTCCTCTTCAGGAAGAGCTTCATATCTATTTGGTGGGCCCAGATGTTCAGTTGCCACTTTCTTCTGTTCTCTTATCTCTTAACATAGGTAAAGATTTGTTTTTCCTATTAAAGTTCTTGTTTAAGGAGCTCTTGATTTTCCTCCCCATAGTACACAGTTATATATCACAGATTTACACAGATTTATAGCTCTTCATTTTTTTCTTGGCTTCATTCTTTTTTACTCCCTTTTATTCCATTACTACTCATGAAACAGATTGGAGACTGGGGGTTAATTTCAATTAACAGTTACAGAGATAATTAGCCACAATTTCCTTTTACTTTACCTGTTGTCAGGAAGCTGTAGTGAAAAATGTATATTTAAAAATAAATAACAAAATTTATCTAATTTTATTTAGTGTCTTTGTTTTAATTTTTATCTGAATTCATTTGTGGCTTTTGGGGCTTTACCATACTTTATGTCAGATAGATTATGACTTCCTTTGATCTGTCAACAACATGCAGCTTATTTGCTTGTAGGCCCTACTGTTGTTCCCTAAAGTGTGAATAAGGTATGAGTGGAGAATTAAAGTGTGCTAGTTAGAAATAAAAACAACCCAGATATCATAATTCAAGTATCTATTATTTAAACAGCCTAAGGGAAAATGTATATATACACATGCACAATATGGAGATCTGACACCTTATCCTGAGTGAAATTTATCAAAATTAATTTTTGTTGGAGCATGAACATTCTAGTCCTTTATGGTAAAGTTAACATTATTTAGTGACATGGACACAAATATATATTTATGTAATTATAAAGTAACAACTTTTAATAATCTTGGTGTTTTTAGCATTAATGATTTAATATTGACTCCTTATGTCTCAGTTTTGAAAATTTTGAATTGGGATAGATTGAATGCCTTGTTTCTAAGGAGAGTGCTTATAAATGTAGAGGTTTGGGATTTTTTTCTAAAATCACAGTATAAAGGGACATGTATCAGGCCACAAATATTTAATGAATTTTAACAATAAATGGAATACTGACAGCTATTCATTTTTAATGCAGTCCATTACAATGATAAGGAAGAAAATAATTCATTTTACGGGCCCTGATCAGAGAAAACAAGCAAATGCAGCTTTCCTCATGGGGTGTTACCTAGTAAGTATTTCACTAACTCCTTAATTTAATAAGTGAAAATGTACTTTATGCTCTGCTAGATGTTTTTAATTTGATGCTTGCTTTAAAAAAAAATGAATTTCTTGCTTTTGCTTAATAAGCAAATGTAGAAAGGGACAGGTTTTCATTGTGGTTTTTCTTGGAGTTAGGGAATTGGTGACTTGTACCAGGTGGTCAACTTTCAGGCTGAATTTTTAAAGGGTATAGAAACCTTTTTTATATACAATTATTTTGATGATGTTTACAATTTTAGTATTTTTCAAAGCTTAAACATTTGCTTTAGAAGAAAGGCAGAAAGAACAGATGATGATTATAACATGCTTGAAAATGTTTAGTGCTCTTTTTCTCCATGAGGTAAAATCCAGTGCCAACCAAACCTTTCCTTCTCAAAAACACTAATTGCGACTTGAGCGCACGAAGAGATTCAGAAAAGCTATACACTGAAACTATTCTAAATAACATGGTGATTAGATAATAGCAGATAAGTGTATAGTATGCTTTTCATTTATTTGGAAGGTACGCTCCATAAATGGCAGGTTCCATTCACTATGAAGTAACAGTAAATTGGGTTCTTTTATTTGTGGGGAAAGATCTCGGTAATTTCCTAACATATCGTTGTTACCGGAGAGGCAGCATGGTATAGTGGATTTGAAGGCCAAACTTGAAGTCATGAAGACCTGGGTTTGAGTAAAGCCTTTCATGTATACTAGCTGTGTCATCAGGATCAAGTCACAACCATTCAGCCCTATAGGTGACTTTGTAAAACTATTAAGTTACAAACAAGATTCCCATTTGCATTGTTTGGGGAAAGTTTCCACATTAGTTCTCTACATGATAAAATCATGTCTAGTCCTTTCTTCCTCCACTTTCATTTTGCAATATTTGCTTCCTATGGGATCTACCTGCATGGTATCTAAGCATCTAACTTTCTCCTTCATACTAGACAGCAGAGACTCATTTGAAGTAAATAGGATACCGGACTTAGAGTCAGTGAGAACTGGGTAAAAATCCAACCTTAATAGCTTATATGACCCTATACAAGTCACATCTCTCTGAGCCTCAGTATCCTTATCTGTAAAGTGAGGGGGTTGGACTCATTGGCCTCTACTTCCCTTACACCTCTGGATCTATGATCTAGAAGGGAATAAAGATTAACTATGACCTATAAGAGCCTGGCTGTGTGCTCTTATAAGTCAGCAGACATTCTGTTAATCAGAAAAAGTAGATTTTTAAATATTGCAGTCATTAATTTCTTACTTAGGATGCATGTGTTAGATCCATCAGAAGCTCTTTATTTGATTTGATGCAGCTTTAATATGGGTATAACTTGGAGATATTGCAGGTTTCGTTCCAGAGCATTGCAATAAAGTGCATATTGAAATAAAGTGAGTCACATGAATATTTTGGTTTCTCAGTGCATGTAAGAGTTATGTTAATACAATATTGCAGTCTATTAAGTGTGAAATAGCATTATTCTAAAAAAGAATGCCTTAAATTACTTTAAATTAAATCACCTTAATTAGAAAAAATGCTAACCATTATTCAGCAAGTTGTAATCTTTTTGCTGGTGGAAGGTCTTGCTTCCATCCTGATGGCTGCTGACTGATTGGGGGGTGGTTGCTGAAGGTTGGAGTGTCTGTGGCAATTTCTTAAAATAAGACAAGTTTGCTGCATTGATGGACTCTTTCACAATAGATATCTCTGTAGCATGTGATGCTGTTTGATAGCATTTTACTTACAGTAGAACTTCTTTTAAAATTGGAGTCAATTCTCTCAAACCTGGCTGCTACTTTATCAACTAAGTTTATACAATATTCTTCCATGTTACTGTGTCTCAGGCAATAGGGAGGCCCAAGGAGAGGGAGAGAGATGGGGGAATGGACAGTTGGTGGAGCAGTCAGAACACACAGCATTTTTTAGGTTTGCCATCTTATATGGGTGTGGTTTGTGGCATCCCAAAACAATTATATAGTAACCTCTAATAGTTACTGATCACAGATTACCATTGACAGATATAATAATAAGTTTGAAACATTGTGAGAGTGTGACATAGAACCATGATAGGAGCGGGTGCTTTTTGGAAAATGGTGCTGATAGACTTGCTTGATACAGGGTTGCCACAAACTTTTAGTTTGTAAAAAAATGCAATATCTGCAAAGTGCAATAAAGCAAAATGCAATAAAATGAGGTATGACTATAATAATAATAACTCCCATTCATATCTATCTTTCATCTACTCTGTATATATCTTGTGTATACCTAGTCATTTAGAGACAACCAGATGGTTCAGTGGATAGAGTACTGGGCCTGGAGTCAGGAAGATCTGAATTCAAATCTGGCCTCAGACACTAACTAGCTGTGTGACCCTGGGCAAGTCACTTCATCTGTTTGCTTTAATCACTGGAGAAGGAAAATAGCAAATCACTCCAGTATCTTTGCCGAAAGAATCCCATGGAACACTACTGGCGTGCTATGGTCCACAGGGTCATGAAGAATTGGACACAACTGAATGATATGAACAATATACCTAGTTGTTTTCCATGTTTTCTCTTTCATTGGAATGTGAGTTTCTTGAGGAAAGAGACCATTTTGGCCCTTTTTGTCCCCAGTGCTTGGCACAGTGCCTGACATGTTTGTTGCCTGCCTGCCTGAAGTAGTATGCTAAGTTTATAAAGTTCATTCCTCATAACACACCTTTGAGGTAGATAGAACAAGCTTTATCCTCAGTGTGTGTATGTGTGTGTGTGTGTTTCAGACGTCTGATTTTATCAATGTAGGGTACTGCTAGGGAAGAAAATTGGCATTTCTTAGTCTTAGTCTTAGAGTTGGGACACTTAGAGATTAAGTGATTAACCCTGGTTATATACAGCCAGTATGTATGAGAGGCATGACTTAAACTCATCTCTTTTGCCTCATAGGCCAGCTCTCCTATCAGTCTACACCATCTCCCCACCCTCCACAGTCATTTTATAGACAGGAAACTGAAGCTCAGAGACTCAGCTCAAATGACTTGCCCAAATCAAGTGAAAAGTGATAGTAAACAGCAGTGACTGGATTCAGACTCAGGTCCTAAGACCCAATGTTCAGTACTCATTCTATTGTACCATGTAATTTTACAATTTTTTTTAAGTCAATTGGGGGTAAGTGACTTACCCAGGGTCACACAGCTAGTAAGTGTCAAGTGTTTGGTCCTGGATTTGAACTCAGATCCTCCTGACTTCAGGGCCGGTGCTCTATCCACTGCGCCACCTAGCTGCCCCAATTTTACAATTTTTTAAAAGCATTATTTAGAGTTGCGTGGATCATTTTAATGTCCAGAATTGCAAACTCAAATAAACAGTGATAAATGATGCAATACAGGGAGATGAAGATATATATCTGGGAAAGCCTCATTTTTCTGTTTTTGATTTCTCTGTCTTGTTTCACAAGTCAAATCACCTAGTGCTATGATTCTTCTGTGGGTTGGGCCTGCTGACACAGAGGAAAAACTAATAGGCACTTGCATTTCCTCAGAGGTGGTTTTTTTCCCCCCTAGTAAGAAGTCATGAAAACTTGACTTTTTGCAATAGATATTGCCCTGTATAAAAAAGGAAGAATTGTTTAAGGACTTTGAGAGACAGATACTTTCCTCCTTCTGTGAAAACAGCATTCTCTCTCCCCGTTTTTGGGAGGTCTGGAAATTTAGAATTTGGCAAAGATTTAGGAAGATTTAATTCCTACTAATTATTATGTGTAGTTAGCCAAAAGCTTTGCTGTTTACTGATAGAATTTTCTCTTTGGAGAAATGAACAGTCCTAAGGGAGATGCTTAAAAACGTATGACCCCTAAAATAAATATTGTTATCTGCTCTGTCATTTCCAGTGCTGTTGCTGTTAACCAGAAAGTCAGTTTTGTTTTACTCTTGTATGAAAATAATCAGCCTAGGCCCTCCTTGAGTTAAAGATATTTAATTTCTTAACATTCTGAAAACGTGTATTACCAATTGTTCTCTTTCTCTACTCCTTTTTTCCCTTTCTCCACTCCTTGGATAGCAACCACGTTGTTCATCCTTGGCCCAGAGCATGGGAATTGTACCAAAGCCTTTTATTTAATAGCTCCCTTTCTCTACTCCTGCGGAATAATGTAAATGCTATGTTTCCCCATTGCCCTGCCTCTCCTACCATAAATACTGCCATAGGTCATCTTCCTTCTCCATAACACACAGATCTCTCTAATCTTCTTCCTTCTTTCCCATCTCTCCAACTTTTGTCAAATAACATCAGGGAAATTTATTTCCCTCTCTTCACTCCATGCATAAGCCAAAAAATTCACACTATTTATATCTAATAATGGGGACATACCTGTACCAAAGCAAAAGAAAACTTAAAGTTTTGAAGTGAAATTAAGCCCAAGAAAGAGCCAGTGCTATCAGCTTTCAAAATGATTTAAAAGTGCAAGTGCCCCATCTGTTTCATTATCCTTTTCTATGTATATTTTTCTTTTAGCAGCAGCATTCAAGATAAACTAAATTCCCCTATTAATCAATTTTATTCTCTCTCTGTCTTTGCTGTTGTTTAACTATTGCTAATTCAATAGTGTTTTTAAAATACATTTGTAGCATTTCACTTTTAGAAGGGGACCTCTGAGGTCACTACATTTAAACAGTGGATCCAAATCCTTGTTTTACAGATATTGAAAATGGGACTTGCTTAAAGTTAAATGATTTGCCCAAGCTTTATGTAGCTAATTAATGGCTGAACAGGAGCTGGATCTCCTCAAGTGTTCTGATGCTCAGTGTAGTCCTTTCCAATTACACAACCAGGTTAATGATTTTATTAATAGTTTAACAATCAGTGTATTAATTTTTTATGATTTAATCTTAAAATCTAACCCCTGTTTATAGGATTAAGTAGGAGGAAATGTGGTGAGTTTCAAACATCTGATTCAATGTTGAAATACGTTTATAAATTGGACTTTCTAATAATGTTTAACAGATTGTAGACCTTGATGGTTCCAATCATTGCTCTAATATGCAGTCTCCCTGTTCTTAATTTTAGTAAGCATGCTTTTAAGTTAACAAATCATACCCAACCCCTGCTCCTGCTAGATTAACTCAAAGTTGCTGCTTCTTTTTTTTTTTTTCATTCTTTTGGTTTTATTTTATCGTTTCTTGATTTCTCATAAAGTCATTAGCTTCCGTTTGCTCAATTCTAATTTTTAAGGAATTATATTCTTGAGGGACCTTTTGTTTGTTTGTTTTTTGGTTGTGTTTTTTTTGCTAGGCAGTGGGGTTAAGTGACTTGCCCAGGGTCACACAGCTAGTAAGTGTCAAGTATCTGAGGCCTGCCAGATTTGAACTCATATCTTCCTGACTCAGGCCTGTGCTCTGTCCACCGTGCCACCTAGATGCCCCTCATTTTTTCTTAATCAATCAATCAATCAATTAATTAAATTAAAAATTTAGTTTTCAACATTCACTTCCATAAGATTTTGCGTTCCAAATTTTCTCCCTATCTCTCCCCTCCCCCCACCCCAAGACAGTGTGCAATTTGGTAATGACTACATATACATTCATATTGAACCTTTTTTCACGTTAGTCATGTTCTAAAGAAGAATTAGAACCAATGGGAGAACCACAAGAAATAAGAAACAAACAAAAAGAAAAAAAAGAGCAAATAGTATGCTTCCATCTGCTTTCAGACTCCATAGTTCTTTCTTTGGATGTGGATAGCATTTTCCATCATGAGTCCTTTGGAGTTGTCTTGGATCCTTGCATTGCTAAGAAGAGATGAGTCTATCAAAGTTAGTCATCACACATTGTGGCTGTTACCGTGTACAATGTTCTCCTGGTTCTGCTCACTTCACTCTGCATCAGTTCATTCGAGTCTTTCCAGGTTTTCCTTATAGCACAATAGTATTCATTCATATACCACAACTTGTTCAGCCATTCCCCAACTGATGGGCATCCCCTCAATTTCCAATTCTTTGCTGTCACAAAAAGAGCTACTATGAATAATTTTGTACATGTGGCTCCTTTTCTCATTTGTATGATCTCTTTAATCTTGAATGTTGAATACCCTAGAAGTGGTATTGCTGGGTATGTACATTTTAATAGCCCTTTGAGTATAGTTCCAAATTGCCCTCCAGAATGATTAGATCAGTTCACAACTGCACCAATAATGCATTAGTGTTCCAATCAAAGTTGCTTCTTTATCCTGATAAGCATTTATATAATTTTTTTTAGTGGATTATAATATTCATTCATTGATAAGAAATTCTGTTAATTCAACCTCATGTGTAGAATCTTAAACTCTTAGGATTTTAAAATAACTGTAAGCGTTTTGGTGAGAATACATAATTTGCCACATAATGGCAACTACAATGCCATGTAACTACGATCAACAGAAAAACATACACATTAACCACCCCCACACACTTCTGACAGACTGTGAGTGGCCTGTTTTGTCTCACTATCTCATGGGTCACCTGTGTCTACTGATAGCATCAGAGATAGAAGGGGAAACTAGGTCTAGGGACATGAAGCCCATGTGAAAGTTGGTAGGTCAGTGGTCAGGTAGGCAAACAGATCCAAAAAATCAAAGGGTGAAGCAAAGTTGGAGGTTCAAAGTCTTTGTAAATAGTTGGCAATTGTAATAATGTGGCAGTACAAAGTAGAGAGTTAAAAAAGCGGGCAAAGAGCAATTGGGAGATCTACCAGACTTTTGAAGAAACACAGAGGAAGCACCAACTGACAAGGAAGAACCCTGTTACTGATGCAACATTGCCATCCAAACCTGTGATGCTTTTATTCCCATTTTATCCTAATGAAAACCAGTCCTAAATTGAGCATGGCATAGAAATTTGAGGGTGGTGGTATCAAGACATTTAGCCTACTTTTAATGAGTTTGAAAGCAAGTTGTGGAGTGCAATTAGCTGGTCAAGACATTTCTCAGACAGTTTAAAGAGTGGGTTGCTGTTCTTTTATGTTCTGAGTTTATATTCCATTCTTGTTTGGCACGGTCACATGTCTCGGGGTTCAGGTCATTATTCTGTTTATGAACATTGTAACTCTTGGATAAGGATTTGACCTGTTGGTGCCAAATTTCTCCTTCTGGAAAATTCCAGTAACCCCATGTGCCTCACGTAGTATTGTGAAAGGAGAATCAAATAATATAAGGAATAATGCTTTGAAAAAGTAAAAGACTGCATTCAAATGTGAGTTATTATTTATGGATGAAAATCTGATTTGGGATTTATCATTTTGAGAGTTAATTTTCTGCAAACTTATTAGCATTTCCATAAGGACTTTGCAGAATAAATCTGTAGTTTACTGCCCATCTTTCATGTAGCTAAAATGGATGGAATTCCCCCTATAAAAGTGTATCATATTAAACCTTTCCATTAGTCATCTTTCCTCCTACTGGGTGTGTAAGCATGTCTGTTTTTTTCCATTTCTATGTAGCTTCAAGGACTATACATATTAAGTCTCAGAGTGATTAAAATGAAATCTAAATA
This sequence comes from Vombatus ursinus, assembly GCF_900497805.2. Classification (NCBI taxonomy): domain Eukaryota; kingdom Metazoa; phylum Chordata; class Mammalia; order Diprotodontia; family Vombatidae; genus Vombatus; species Vombatus ursinus. Next base: position 17,000,118 of record NW_020954585.1, read on the forward strand.
AAGTTCTTGGCTGAGAAAAGAACATTACATCTCCTTACTAGTTACATGTATTGTGAATATGTATATGCATTACAATTCTTTTAGAGGAGAAATTAGATAGTCTAGTGGTACATCATGCTGTCAGATGTTTGATGGGACTTTAAATATCCTTTGTGGCTCTTATATCTCTAATGTGATGGGTAAAATATTATTTTATTCTTTAAGCTATGTAGCAGAAGGCCTTTAGACACACACAGTTTTGAAAATTTGTATATGAAACAGGAAATGAGCTGACAGATGTCTAAAGCAATGTGGTTCTTTTACCCCTTGCTTTTCAGAATCTTAAACTATTACATAAAATATATTCAAGTGATTTCTTTGAGTAATTCATTCTCTTAACCTGAATTCTCAATATAATCTTTTTTCCCTTTTTTAAAATTAATTCATTTTTAGTTTTTAACATTTATTTCCATAAGCTTTTGAGTTTTAATTTTCTCTCCCTCTTTCCCCTCCTCCCTCCCCAAGACAGTATGCAATCTGATACAGGCTTTACATATACACATTCTTATTAAAAATACTTTCACATTAGTCATGTTGTAAAACAGAATTAGAACCATTAGGAGGAACCACAAGAAAGAAGAAACAAAACAAAATAAAACTGAAGGAAAAAAAAAAAAGGAAATGTTATGCTTCAATCTACATTCAAACTCCATAGTTCTTTCTCTGAATGTGGTTAGCATTTTCCATCATGAGACTTTTGGAGAAGTCTTAGATCCTTGCATTGCTGAAAAGAGAATCTATCAAAAGAGAATGTAAGTTTTTTGAGAGCAGTTATTTCCTAAGCCCCTGAAATGAAAAGACCCTCAGTCCTTGAACTTTCTCACACATTTCAGCAACCTAGTCCCTGAATTTTCCCATACATTTCAGTAGCCCAAATCACTGGTGTCTCTGCCCAAGGCCAGGTTTAATTGAGGCAGGGCTGTGCAAAGTAACCAGCCTCACTTTGTCCTTCAGAGCCATCTGGGTCCAGTGGCAAGACATAGATCAGGACAACTAGAGATGGCCCTGGATGCTGTGGAGACCTTGGCCTTTTAAAGCTCAGGTCTCAGTCTGTCTGAGGCAACACCCATTCAGTGATTAAGGCTAGGTAAGAAATGAGGCAAAAAATGGTCTCTTTTACCTACTCAAAAAAACGAAAACAAAAAAACAACAACCACCCCACAACATAATGAAGAAAGAAATGGCAAACCACTCCAGAATCTTTGCCAACAAAAACCCACAGACATTATGATCTACAGGGTCACAAAGAGTTGGACACAACTAAGTAACTGAACAGTGACATAGTATAAACTCCTTGAAGGCAGGAGCTGTTTTATTTTTGTCTTTGTACCACCATCTCAGCATGGTACTTGGCATATTCCTAAAACTCTTGATTCATGGATTGATTGAGACTACTATAAAAGGACTGTTTTATTACTTCTGTATTATTACTCTATCTGTCTTAATTTTTATAAGTGCAGCTAGGTGGGACAGTGGATAGAGCTCTGGCCTTGGAGTCAGGAGGACCTGAGGTCAAATCCGGCCTCAGACATATGACACTTAGTAGCCCTGTGACCCTGGGCAAGTCACTTAACCCCATTGCCTCATCAAAAGGCAAAAAAAAAAAGTTTTATAATTTTTGCCTAGAAAAATCCTCACTACTCTTAATTTCAATATAAATACATATTAGGCACCAACCCTTAAAACTTCTTGCTTGATGTTATGAGGGTCTCTTAAAGTTTTCCCTGGAAGGAAAGAAGCTATAATTTTATTGGAGAAAAGACAAGGTTATATTGTAAATATTCCATAGGAATAAAATTCAGTATAGTAATAGTAATTATCCAAAATGGTACAAGTTTCTGATTTTTCTCAGCAATTCTTAGACCACTTTTTATGCAACATCCTCCAAAAGGAAGCTGCAGGAGTGCTGATATATGTGAGAAAATTCAAGGACTGAGGATCTTTTCATTTTTGGGGTTCAGGTTCCATAACCCTATCAGTTCCATTATCATTTTAGTATTTTAAATGGTGTTGCCTAACCTTGCAAGGCATGATTCCCAGAGCTCTCCTTAGCTTTTCAGTTGCTACTCTTGGTTACTGTACTATAGAGGTCATGTACCATTCATTGTACCACAGTGTTTCAACAGTGCTTTTTGACAAGGGGGCGGTTTTATGTCTAGGTGAATTTCCTGTGTGTGTGGATTATCAATAGAATATCAATAGAAATTTTAGAAATTCTTTTCTTAAAAAAAATTCTTTCTAAAAAGAAATCTTCAGCTGGGAGTTTGATAGGTATTGTTGTTGGCAAGACCGAAGTATCCAGGATTTGGATACTTATCAAAAGAATTTATCATATTAAGATTAAAAACCTTTCATTTTTTCAAGTTTACCTAGGCAATCAGAGTTAAGAATAGCATTCATAGTATTTTATAGGGGAAAGGAATCCTAATTTTCATTTAGCACAAAGCCCTTATTTTATAGATAAAGAACCCTGAAAGGGGCAAGTGAGGTCTGAGGCCACAGAGTTTATTAGTGGCAGAACCAGAAGTAGAATTCAGGTGTCTGGATTCCTGATCTATTGCTTTTTGCTTTTTTTCCAAGTATATTGTGGGTAGTTGGGCCAGGAGTCTGGAAAACCTAACTTCAAATATTGCCTCTGGTACTTAGTTGAACGACCCTGGGCAAGATGTTTAACATCTGTGTCCATAAAAATGGGACAATAACGGCACCTATGGCTCAGTATTGTTGTGAGGATAAAGTGAATTTATATATGTAAAACAGTTGGTAAACCTCAAAGTTCTATACAAATACTAGCTATTATTATTATAATTACTATGCTCCATATCGTTACCATTAAGTGTTGCTTTTTTTTCTAACTTCTAAATCTGACTTGTGAAGTTTTGATTCAGTTTTCCTAAAATTGGCATGTACTTCTGTCCCTGAAATACTGAAGTGAATTTTAACATGTGACTTTCATTACCAAATGTCTTTGTCTCTCCTTCTCGGTCTCTCTCATTATTGGAGTAGTTATGTCATGGTGGTAGAAAACTATTAACTCAGAACAAATTATTTTTCTTTATAATAGAACTACAAATAAAATCCTAGTTCAATCAAGCAATTAATCAACAAGTGTTTTATTAAGTGCCTGATATGTGCCAGGCACTATGCTTCATGCTATCATATAGAGACAAAAAAAGTAAGAGTTCCTGTCCTCAAGGAGTTTGCATTCTATTCAGTAAGACAACATGTACATATGTAAGTATATTCTGTATACAAGTATAATACTGGGTGAGCCCAGTTAAGTAGGTAGTCCGGGCTGCCAGCTGAGCTCTTCATTACCATCACCACCACTCTCATTCAGCCTTTTCTTCAGGCTTGATTTGCTCTTTAGCTGCTCCTTCCTCCCTGCCCCCCCTCCCTGCCCCCTCCCCACTTCTAGGAGTATATTTTCCTTTCAAACCTGGCTGCTTAGCAAAGGAGTTTATGGTTGCCTAACTCAACCTAGCCAGCCACTGCAATGTTTACTCCCAGTCTTTAATCCTAGGGTATGCCTCTTGTGCATGCATTTTTCCTACTCAGGGACATGCTAAAATAATTAATAAATTAAGTTTAATCAATCAAGTGTAGTTCTCTTTTCCCTCAGGGTTCCCAATCATTGCTCCACCCATCCAGCACTACATTAAGGCATTAGTTTACAAAGGAAAACTTACTGAAGCATTCCAAACACCTGTGACTTAGCCACTAAGGTGAAGAATGGGACTTTACTTTCTTTCTGGGTGCTGTTAAACAAGAAAGTCAGTAAAACTAGAATTATATGGCATGAGTTAGAATGAAGCTTCTCATGGACACTCACTGTCTCTACTTTGGTCACTGCTCCACTTTAGCAGGAGGTAGAATTGATGACTGGCAACTGTTGGTTATATAGCATCAGGGAGAGTGAAAAGTCAAGGAAGACTTTGAGGTTGAGAATCTGGATGACTAGAAAGATGATGGTACCATTACTAGAAAGAGGAAAGTTGAGAAAAGGGGTGGATTTGGAGGGAAAAAAAGATCATGTTTAGGACATGTTGAGTTTGAGATGCTTATGGGACATCCATTTAGAAATTTCCAATATGCTGTGAGGGGGGGACTAGAACCTAAAAGGGGTTTGTACTGTAGATTTAGGAATTATTTGCATAGACATGGTAATTAAGTCCATGTAAGCCAGTGAAGTCCCCAAGAAAGAGGAGAGGTCTCAGGACAGATACTTAGAGTCTACCCAGAGTTCGGGGTGTTATATGAATCCAGCAAAGGAGACTCAGAAAGAATGATTCTAAGTCAGGGTTATTTAATCCAAGCTAATCAACATCTTGATCTGACTTTTTGTGAATGAAGTTTAATAATGTGGTTTAATTGTAATCCTGCTGCTATTCACAACTGGTACAGTGGGCAAGAAGCAGAGCATTTGAAGCCTGGAGATAACAGTTTATTAGTTTCAATTCTTTAGCATCAGGCTTAAGGAAGCTATAGTTACAGAGAGAAGGTAGGAATAGTTTACCTGTAAGCATAACTAACATTCAGTTTAACATATTTATTAACAACCTGCTATGGGATAGTGACTGTGCTAAATTCTGGGACATCAAAGAGAAAAAAATTAAATAGTCCTTGCTCGAATAGGAACTTATTTTGTACTGTAAAATGAAGGAGGTTGGACTTTGGAGAGGGCAAAATTACCAATGATCTTTTGCTTCCCAAATCTGATAGCCTTTCCTCAGTCCTCATCCTTCTTAAAGTCTGTAGCATTTGACCCTGCTGACCACCCTCTCCTCCTGGAAACTCCTCTGTCTGGGTTTTCAAGACATTGCTCTTGGTTTTCCTCCTACATGTTTAAAATATCTGAAATATGAAGGTCTTGATTTCTTGTAAATGTAAGCCTCTGTTCTCTTTCGTGTCTCATTTTTCAGCTGACACCTCATGTTTCAGCTTTTCTTTGATATCAGGACTCTCCAATATTTGCTGAACACCTGACTTTTACAGTAAAACTCTTATTATCTTGCGTCTGATCTTGATAACAAACTCTGTCCTCACACTGTCATTGGTTTCTTGATACTGGTTTCTTGGGCACAAAGTACTACTATAAATATTTGGATGTATCTACTATCTTTCCTTTTGTTATTTATTTCTTTACGTTATACAATTAACTGGAATCTCTGGGTTTAAAGGGCAAGGATATTTTAGTCACTTCTCATCTAATTCTAAATGCTTTCCTGAATGATTGAGCCAGTTCACAGTGGCATTCCAGTGCATTAACGTGTTCATATTGCCACAACACCTCCCACATTGACTATTCCTGACTTTTGTCATCTTTACCTATTTAAAATACTGGTTGTGATGTGAAACTTCAAAGCTGTTTTGATTTGCATTTTTATTATTAGTGATTTGTGACAGTATTTCATATGTTTATTAAGTTTCCTGTGCTGTTTTTGCAAACTGTTCATGTCTTTTGACCACTTTTCAATTAATGAATTATTTTTTTAATCATATTTATGTGACATATATAGATATAGATAGCTTGCATAGATGTTTCCTAATAAACTGTTTCCCTTTTACTAGTTGTAATGATTTTCCTAATGTTTTATCTTTTGTGATTGTGTGCATCTTCATGTTTAAGAATACTACACCTAGCCATAGCTGTGAAAGGTACTCATTCTTATCCTTTTCAAATTTTTTTTTATGGTATGACGTTTTACATAAAATTTATATAAAATATAATTTATGTAAAATGTATTAAGGTCACATCCATTCTGAGCTTATTGTGGTATGGAGTGCAAGATGCTGGTCTAAACCTAATGTCTGCCAATCTGCAGTTCCATTTTTTCCAATATTCTTGTTAAATGAGTGCTTTCCCAAGTAATTTGTTCTTAGTTTTCTCAAATACTGGGTTGCTGAAATCCCTTGTTTCTGATCTTATTTATCTCATCTTCATCAGTGTTCCACTGATCTGCTTTCACATTTTCTTATATTTAGCACCGTTTGCCCTTAAATATTAGCATTTTAAAATCTACTTCTTTTCAAAAAAAATATTTATTTATTTATTTTTTAGTAAGGCAATTGGGGTTAAGTGACTTACCCAAGGTCACACAGCTAGTACATGTCAAGTGTTTGGTCTGAGGCCGGATTTGAATTCAGGTCCTCCTGACATCAGGGCCAGTGCTCTATCTACTGCACCACCTAGCTGCCCCCTAAAATCTACTTATTCACCTAATTGGTCATCATTTCTAAGGCCCCATATTCATTTATTAATTCAAGTATATATAGGTACCTACTATGGCGCCACACACTATACTAGGCATTCGCACTACAAAGTCAAAAAGGAAACAGTCTCTGCCCACACAAATTTCTTAGTGGGAAAATAATTCTAGTAATGAGGATAAGCTTCTTGTAGGAAGTGGGACTTGAACCAAGCCAGGTGAGGAAAGGAATACATTCCATCCATTGGAAATTGCCTGTAAAAAGGCCTAGAGAATAGATAGTGGAATGTTGTGTATGGGCAACAGGAACAGACCAGTGTTACTGAAAGATAGAATGGATGAAGGATAGTAACATGTAGTCAGAATGGAAAGGTAGGTTGGAAAACAGAATGTTTTCTGAAGGGCTTTAAAAAAGATAAATGTGTGAGTTTGCATTTTATCCTAGAGACAAGAAGCCAGAAGCAGGGGAGTGACATGGTTAGATCTGTGCTTTAGAAATAACAATCCAGCAGATCTGTGGTAGTTAGGTTGGAGAAAAAGAGACTGGAGGCAGGAAAGCCAATTAGAATTCAATTCAGTAATTCAGTAAACATTTATCAAGTGCCTACTTTGTGCCAAGCACTGTGCTAACCACTAAAGGAAGACAATCCCTGCCCTTAAGGAGTTTACAGTCTAAGAGGGGAAGAAAACACACAAAAGGGAGCAGGAAAGTGAAGTGTAGGGTGGGGTTGGGCACTAGGTGGGGTACCTGGGACGGGGACATGTCATCCTGTAGCGTCAAAACCAAGCAGGATTGCTGATGGAAAATGGAGAATTACCTGGAAAGTTCTTAAAAGTTCTAAGCCCTCTGTAAAAGAAGGCTTTGGGAGGAGTTTAGTAAGCCATTCTCTAGCCCTCTAGTCAAAGAGGAGAGGATGCTGGCGGAAGAGGTCTAAGTTTGAGTTAGCAACATGGTGATGAGGTATTAGATGTGATGAGCTTCTCCTGCAAGGGACATCTTGTTCTTGGAGCTGAAACCAGGCAGAGTTGAGTGAACTGAGAGTCAAATTTCTGCCCTTTGTAAAGGAAGGCTAGTAGAAGGGTATTGAAACATTCTAGGAGAGATATGTAAAAGCATGTGAACCAGGGTGGTGACTATATGAGTAGAAAGAAATGGAAAGAAGTGAGATATATCATGAAAGTAGAATTTTTATTAGGTGTTTGGGCAGAAGTGTTGAGGATGAGAATGAAGCCAAAATAGGGGTAATTGAATATCATTGTTCTAAACAAAAATGGTAAAGTTGGGAAGAGGGAAGGGTTTTGAGGGAAAAGATAATGAATTAACTGTTTGGGATATAATGAGTTTGAAATGCCTACTGTGATAGGTAAGAAACGATTATGATTCCATGTAAGGAAATTGAGGGGAAAGTAGCTTTGGGTCAGCAACTGGTTGTTCAGTTAAAGAGGCTGGAAGTGTAGGACTTTAAAGGTTAAGCTTTACTTAGAGTGTGCATGCCTGAAACTGATCTAGGGGAATATGTGGTAGGTGTTTTGAGAAGTCTGACCTGTGCTGACTTCCAACTAGGAAAGTCAGCTAGGAGGGACTTGGGGCCAGCAATGGAGAAAACCTCTCTATAGCTTCTCAAGGAGACCAAAGTGTTCCCTCAAAGAAGGAACAGTTGCTCTAAGAAGAAAATAAAGAAAACTATTCCCAAGCAGGCAGAATGAGGTTTTCTCAAGCCCTTTATTTTTTCTCCTGTAGCAAGAAGGCCAGGCTATACTCTGCAATTATTAAATGAACCTGGAAGAACCGTAGGTCCTCCATATTTGCTGAAACTGTGCTCCTCACTTCTCTGTGGCTCATTGCCTCTAAGTTGTATTGATAACTACCCAGACATTTTTTTTGTTATTGCTTATTTTATCACACTTTCTCATTTTTCCTCTTTGTTGGGCTACAGTCTTTTGTCTCCATTGGGAAACTCCTTTATCCTCAGTTTTCTTATTTTTTCCTTCTGTCTTCTCTTTTTTTTTTTATCAAATGTATTGTTGCTGTTGTTGTTGAGTCATTTTAGTCACGTACAACTCTTTGTGACTCCATTTGGGGTTTTCTTGGTAAAGAAACGAGTGGTTTGCCATTTCCTTTTCCAGCTCATTTTACAGATGAGGAAACTGAGGCAAGCAGGCTTAAGTGAGACATAACGACAACTACTATCTGTTCCTTTTATTAGATAGACAGCATGATGTGATGGAAAAGGTGCTAGATTTAAGAATTAAAACACCTATCTGACTTGAAGTCCTAACTCAACTACTTACGTGTGATAACATGCTAAGTCACTTAGCTTTTCTTAATAATTTGTAAAATAGGGATAATACACTCTATCTCATGGGATTATTGTGAAAAAATTGCATTGGCACATTTTAAAGCTTACATTTAGAGAATTGTAATGATGATGATTCTTGACATCATAAGCTTATTCAGAGGATTGGATCATTTCAATAACCTGTTCATTGGTCTCCCTGACTCATATTTCACTCTACTCAACAGTCTCAGCTGTCTGTATTCCACTTTGGATCAAAGTGATCCACCTAAAATACAGATCTAACCATGTAACACACACATAGACACCCACATGTGCTTACTCAGGCACACGTCGCACACGTCTCTCACACACACACACACACACACACACGCAACTTCAGTGGTGCCATGTCACTGCCTGGATCAGATATAAATCCTCTGCTTCACTTATAAAGCCTTTCTTAACCTGGCTTCTCTCCACCTTTCCATTCTTCTTTCCCTTTGCAACTCTGGCCTTATTGCTGTCTCTCACACAAGACACTTCATCACCCAGCTTTATTCCTTTTCCCTAACTGTCCCTATGCTTGCCTGGCTTCCTTTAAGACTAAGTACCCTCTAACATTATTTCCCACTTATATTGTATATATATCTTTCATATACATAATTGTTTGCATGCTGTCTTCTCCATTAGAATGTGATCTCCTTGGGGGTGGGGCCATGTTTTTATCTTTCATTGTATCTTAGCATTTAGCACAGTGCCTGGTATGTAAGTGCTTAATAAATGCTTGTTGACTGACTCATATATGTAAGAATACCTTCCACCATCTGCTTTTATTCTATTATTGACTTCTAATATATGGCTGTTTTTTTTCCCTGCCATCATCTTCAGTGATTTTCAAATCCATGCTTATCATCCATCTAAAACACGAGTTTCATAGTTATTCATCCTCTAGACTTCACTTGGATTCTCTTGTCAGCCAGTTTACCAGCACAGGTACGCCCTGGGCTTGGTCAGCGCAAAGACAGTCAAGTTAACTGTTTCCTTGATCTCAAATTTAGTTTCATCTCATTGACCATTAACATGACCTCCTTACTTGTTACTTCCGCTGTTCCTTCGTCTCTTCTGAACTAATTTGATCCCTTCCTCTTCACCCAATCTCTGTGACTTTCACTTTTGGCTCTACTGTGACTCATGTTGCCACTTCAGTACTGCTGTCAGTAACATTCTAGATTGAATGCCAGTCTTCAAGCCTGAGTCATCTACCAGTTTCTGTGTTTTTGCTCCCAGCTACATGACTGAAATGACTGAACAACAAAACAAAGTTTTGCACAAAATCACCCACATGGACCAAAGTCATAGTAACTGCAACTGGACCCCCTCATGCGGCCCTGCAGTTCTCTCCTTCACCTTCTCTTTAGAGCCTAGCATGTTGCCCACAAAAGCTGTTCCTAATCTTCTCTCTTCTAGTGCTCAATTGTACTAACCCTGACTCTTACTCTCCCAGATTGACCTCTTACTTTACTGAGAAGATAATGAGCTTATCTTGCTGGAACTCTCTTATCTATGCTGTCTTCACAATGATTTTCATAGAATTCTCTTAACTCCTTTTAAACTCCTTTTAAATAAGTGGGCCTTTTATTTCTATATCACTTCTCCCCTCTTTAAGCTTCTGAAATATTTTATCGTCACTCTGTTACTGTAACTGTAATGTTGAAGGTCAATGATGCAGTCCTCATCATAAAGATCTCAGTTTACATTCTCCTTGATGTCCTTGCAGCATATTATCATAACACCCCTTCTTTTAAAGCTCTCCTCTCTTAGTAGACATCTTAGTCCTCCGTCTCCCTCTCTGGCTGTTCTCTCTCTCTGTCTTCTCTTTCTATTCTTAATAATAGTTAACGATAGCATCTATATTTTGTTTTAAGGTTTTGCATGGTGCTTTACAAATATTGTTTTATTTTATTATCACAATGAGCCACGGAGACAAGTGCTGTTATCTTCATATTGCAGATGAGGCAACTGAGGCAAACATTATAAAATCAGGGCCACACAACTAGTATCTGAGGCAGTTTCAACTTGCGTCTTTCTGCCACCAAGTGCAGCACTATCAGCTACTCCCTCTAGCTGTCATTCTTTGACAGTAGATGGTCTTCAGAATTTGCCTCTCAGTCCTCTCTGCTTTTCTTTCTACAGTCTATTTTTACTCATCTAATCTTATTCTTCCACTGTCACCTCTTAATAGGAGACAACCAAGTCTAAATCTCTAATTTATATTTCTCTCCCAGACCCAGTCCTATATCTGAATCTGTACTAAAATTTTCATCTGAGATGATGTCTTAGCATCACCTCAAACTCACACTACCATACTTCAAGATTGCAAGATTTTATTGTGTGGATACACTCTCTATTGGTGCAGAATACATGCTTATTCAATTTTTAGTCAGCATGGGTTTCTATGGTTTTAAAAAAATATTTATCTGTTGACTAGACAGCTCTGCAAATATTCCTCCTCTGAGTTTAAGTAGGGGGATTTCTCAGATGACAAACATAAAGGCCATCACTGGGTCCCCCTTACTCACTTAAAATCTTTTGAAATAAAGTTCTAAACTATATGTATGTGTTGTAGACTCCTTTGGCACTCTGCTGAAGCTTATGGATTTCTTAGAATAATATTTTAAATGCACAAAATAATATAATAGGGTTACAAAGGAAAGCAATTATACTGAAACAGTTATCAAGTATACTACAACGCATATATGTATGCATATGTAAATACATATGTTAACATGTGAATGTACATGTATGCATGTGTGTATATAACATACACACAAATATATAATTCATATATATGAATATATATATATATAAATATATATATATATATGAAACTCGTAGATGCTAGGTTAAGAACTTTTAGAGTATGTACTACTCAACATTTAATACAATGGCTATCACATAGCAAGATCTTGATAAGTGCTTGTTGATTGATAGCTTTTTAGCCTTTAAGAGCTCACGGTCATACTAAAGGGTTTGTGGTGTAGTGGAAAGAGTAATTGACCTATATTCAAATCTTAGTTCTGTTACTTGTTTCATAATCTCTCCGAGCCTGGGAATTGAGGTCCTCATCTGTAAGATGAGTGGGTTGGGGTAGATGACCATGTGATCCCCTTGCTCAAAAACCTCTATCCCCTCTTCCCGTCCCCATGGCACAGCTTACAAATTTATGAGTATGAGTTTTGAGTCTCCCAATTATGAACTATCTAGGTAGTGATCTCTCAGTTTTAATTTTGGCATAGTTCTGCAAAACATCTAGGATTTGGGACAAAACCCTCTCAAAGTCCTTTCTATCCATTGGGGTTTTGTGCTTATCCTGAAGGAGATGATAAATTCAGATTTCTACAAATTTTTATATCATCTATAAGTGTAAGATTTTTGCAGTTATTATTAACAAACACTGTTGAGCAACCACTATGTGCAAAGCACTCAGTATACAGTGCAAAGAACTATGACAGTGTCCGTGCCTTTAAAGTATAGTCCTGTAAGAGTAGAGATCACTATACATCACTGGGTGAACAGTCTCCTACTGGACTAGTAGCTCTACTGCAAAATATCATGGCTGATGGGAGTGGGGAAGAAGCAGGAATCTCCTCTCCCTCCAGAACTGAAGTCATTCCCTCTCAAAGTCTAGGTTTTCCCTTGACCATTGGCTCTTGGCTGGATTGTAGAGTTAGCAAGGTAGGTTTTTTTTTTTAAAGGTCACCAGGGTTGTGACCAGTGGCAGTTGTTCCTTCCAGTTCAATCAAGAAACATTTTCCCAGTTAGTAAAGGAATACAGGACATAGATGAATCTTTACACTTAATATCTCTATGTCTGCAGTTTGTTTTCTGTTATTACATCCTGAGCTAGGGTGAACCTAAATCCTCCCTCTTCTACTACATGTAAATGGCCATCTTGCCATTGCTTCTACCAAATAATATATATTTGAGCGGTAAAAAGCATTTCTATGCATCCTGCTCCCTGAAAACATATTCTATTCCAAAGTCAAACCTTGTGCATCCTTATCACCTTCATTAGTCAAAATTGGGTCTTTACTCTGTAGTCATCATGCTGGGGTAGAGAGGCTGCTCTAAAATGAGTAACATTTTCAACATTTAACATTTGGTCCCACTCCCCAGGGAACTTTACGCCTCATATTCTCTTTATTCCCACCCCCTACCCCACCCCCCTGCCTAAAAAAAATCTAGCAAGGAGACCAAACTATTGGTAAAAAGCAATTATTTTAACAATTTGTCTGGTGAGAAATGTAGTCAAGGAGTCATTCTAAGTAGAATATTTTTACGTTTACAAACTGTTGTGTGACATAAGATTCCCTTTGTAAAAAGTATACAGAGCTAGCTTTATTCTTTGTTTCCTCTTTGTCTTGGAGTGGAAACTTGATCTGTTTGGGCTTTTGATTACATTATAATTACTCTTGGGAGAATTGTCTTTATACTTTGGTCTTCAATTGGCTAGTCCTATTTTCATATTGTATGTTTTGCCTTCGCTTACTCTTGCCAAGAGGTAAAGATGACCCTATGAATGATGGTGTGTTACCATTTGATTTAGAAGTAGATATAGAATTCAATTCAGATACCATTAAATGCTAGATCCTGGAGATTTAAAAAATGGAATAAGATATGTTTTCTACCTTCAAGGTGTTTACCATTGTGTAAGGGAGAAGATATGTACACACCTGATTCTAATACACATTAAAAGATGATGAGTGTATGAGAGAGGTCCAAAAAAGAGTGCTATCAAAAAGCAAAGATGAAGGACATGCTTCATGAAGATGACATCTGAGGTGGATTTTGAGGATTGAAACAAGGCAAGGAGTGATTGCAGCAAGGCAAAGAATGGGGTGAAGGGTGGGAATCTCTCCAGGACATCAGAGACTAGACTATATGAGCATGACAAAGATGAAGAACACTAGAGTATGTTAACTGGAGTAACATCAGTTTAGACTGGAAAGGTTGGTTGAATTCCTATTGTGTAAAGCCTGGAACATCAGGCAAAAGAACTTGAAACCAGAGGTAACAGGTTTTCCACATTTGTTTATTTGTGTCGAACCCCTATCTATTAAAATTTAAGGAATTATAGATAAACAGTGTTAGTTTTAAGTCAGGATTAACTAATTTCTAAAAAATCTCTAAGCCTAATAATTTGAAAAGAAGGTAATTGCTTATAAACTTTTTGCAAGTATAGTAAAGTATTATTTTTTTTTTAGTATTATATGAATTCACAATTTATGATTGCTTGGGGTTCGATAAACAATTTATCAATGTAGAGAAGATTCCAAAGAGCATTTGAAAATGTTCAAAAGTAATTTGTTCTCTCAAGTATGTAAATTTGAATGTTTTTGGTTGTATTCAGTGTCATTTCATAAGAAAACAGGCCACTACAACTTGCACTGGTCCTTCTGATTAATTAACTCAGATCAGGACATGTCAGAACAGGCTTTGTTAATCTGCTTCATATTTCAGTACATATAGGTAAGCTCACTAATACTGGGCAATAATAAAAGGGAGTTACTTCCATGGGAACAATTGCCCAAGTGTTGTCAGTCACAGCAGATTTCTAAAATAGACATTAGGTGGAATTTGGTACTATGATTTTAAAGTGGTAACATCGTTGAGACAAAGTTATAGTAATGAATAATGAAAAAAAACAGGTATTATATATTTACTACTTGCAAAGCACTGTTTTAAGCATTGGAGATAGAATAGAAAAGGTCTCTGCTTTCAATGAAGGAGCTCACATTCTAATACTGAACCAATAATGTATGTGGAAGGTTCAGTGGTACGTAGGGTGTAAAGCAGAAGGAATGCTTCTTCTTTAATGTCATCGCCACTGATAAAATTATATCCATTTCTGATGTTGAAGCATTTGAGAATGCCGGAGAGTTTTGTGGCAAGAACTTTTTGTTTTTCTGGGAGTGTTGATATACTTAAAATTAATGAAAGACATCTTTTAAAATATTTTGCTACTCTTTCTTTTTGCTAACCTAAATTGACCTTTTTGGAATTTACATGATTAGTCTGTGAAACATAGTTTTATTGGGATTACATGATTTTCCTGCAATTGCTGTTTATGTCAGTAGTGACATAATAAAGGATTGAACACATTTTCCTATCTTTAAAATACTGCAAATGTTTTCAGTCTTAATTAACCACCTAGGGACCCAGCAGTTTTGGTTTTAGGCACTGCACAAAGAGATAGTATACTGGTGTATGTTTTATAGTTCATTTTCCTGAGCTGGGGAAAGTTATCAAGAGGGGAATAATCTTAAACCTTTATGGTGAAAAGTTTTACAATACTGATAATGCTTTCTCTGTGTTTTTTAAGTGTGGATTTTCACATGTGATATCCAAAATGCATTTTAGAGCTCCGTGCTTTTCTTTCACTAAGTTGGAGAAAGTTACGCCTTAAAATTATTGGCCTTTTTGTTTCCTCAGCTCTTGTGCTTGGTCAAATGTGTGCTATTAAATTTGACCTCCATCTAAATTGGTTTGTCTCTTAAAACTTTGTGTGGGTGACTCTCAGCTCATCACAACTTCATTAGGGTTGAAGCATTTTAAAAAGTATAGTGAATAGAAGTGGAATATTTCTTATTATTGAGTAATTGTATGGCATTAGTTTAGGCAATTTAGTTTAGGAGGGTTGTTGTTGCTTATATACACATTATAATATTCTTACATCTATCACAGTGTTTAGATGGGGAAATAGCACTGTTTCGTTGACTCTCTTGTTAGCCAAAACCTTGATAGTTGCCTCCTAGATAAAATATAGACATAATGTATGTGTTTTATGGAAAAAAATAAATAAAATGTTGTAACTTCTGAGCAGTTCAAAGGATTTGTGTTATTTCCACTTCACACTTAAACAACCTGTCTTAGGCAGAGGAAGGCATGCTTCTTTTTTTTTTTTTTTTAAGAAATTGAACAATAATTTTAGCTTCTTATCAGAAATATCAATTATAAATAACTAGTTCATAATCATAATTTGTGAATAAATTACTTTATGTTTTTTTCCTTTTTAAACCTAGATAATATATTTGGAGAAATCTCCAGAAGATACCTATAGGACACTGTTGGTTGGAAACATATCTTATGTTCCTTTCAGGTGAGTATGAGAAGTTTTGGAATCTTTATATATTTTATATATATTACATATATTTATATATATATACATATATTTATATATATATATGCATATATATAAAATATATTTATATGATATTTATGTAATTCTCATTTCTAGATATACCTCCTTTTCCATTTTCACCTTCCTTCTACTTGCATGCACTTTTCATTGTAAACAATTTAAAAATTAAAATGAAATCAGCTAGCCCAGCACCCACATCCAAAAGTATTTACAATATTTCACCACCATTTCCACCACTTTTCCAAGAAAAGAAAAATGTGTTACCTCATTTCTACTCCAATTCCAAGATTAATCATTAGCAAATTTGAGAACTTTTAGTTTAGCTATATCGAATTAGGCCTTTTCATGGACCTTGTGTGCTCACCTGTCATCCACAGCACACTGAAAATACTTGATGTTTGTTTTTAAGAAGGAGTTGGTAAATATGCACGGAGGCATGTATGTTCATGATATGTGTGCAAAAGAGCAACCAGTAACTGGAAAGAAGGCTTGTTGAAGCAACTGAGCTGTCATGCATACAGTGCTGATTGAGGACAAGTTATAGATTTAATTCTTATGTTTTTCTATTATTTTTTCCATGTACAATGACCTTTGCTGGCAAAAATTGTCCTGTGCACATGGGCAGGTAATCACCAATTTATGTATACCATGTAAAGAAGAAGCAAGGGAAGGAATTGGGTAGGATACATTGCTAAATTATTGGCTGCTACTGAAAAAACTATTGAATCATACATTCTATAGTTGGTATATGAGTAATGTCTTCTTTGTGTATAAATAAAATTAGCTTAAGTTCAGAGAATTCGTTATAAAACTGAGCAGAAACATTTAGTAGGCTACTTTCTACTAGTGCCATATGTTACTATGGTAAACAACTTGTCTAGCTTTGTAGAAAGTTAATTTTCAAAAACTTTATCCCTTTTAATGTGTTCACTGGTGTACTCAAACCTTATTTTGAACAAATGCTGATTAATATCTTAGCTATTTGGTAAGGTAGTTGTACAAAATAATTACTTCATCTAGATGCAAAATAGAGAAATTTTGAAAATTAGGCATCTGCTTTTGGATGTATCCATCCTGTATATATTGATATTAGCATAGTTTCTTAAGTCATTCTCCACTGCCTCATTGAGGCATAGAGATGATATCATGTTGGATTCTTGAAGGCTATTCCGTGAAGCATCTGCTCTAGAACCGAAGTTCTTAAACTGAAGTATGAAGAGTCCATGTATAGATTTCAGAATATCCAGAACTTGAATAGGAAATAAAAATACATTTTCATTTTCACTAACCTCTGACTGACAGTTAGCATATCTTTCTATTACAAATGTAGGCAACCAACATTTTTCAGAGTTTGGGTCCACAGACTTCTTCAAACTGCCCAAAGGGTCCATGATGCAGAAAAACGTTAAGAACTCCTGCTTTAGAAGGTTCTATCTAGCTGGAAAGGCTTTGAATAGGGGTCCTGCAACAGATTATATGTCTGCCCCATCACCTAAAGAACCAGAGTCACTAACCTTAGAATGACTGATAACTAAGTTAAACATAGTTTGGTGAAGTTGGAGCCATTATAAGGAAATCTATCCTTTTGGAGTGGAGTTTTATAACATTTCTATACATGAAATTCTTGATCTGCAAGAATTTGAGATGAAATAGCCCACAATACCTACCTGGCATGTATTTTGAATTATTAAGTCAGCAGAAATGAGTTAAACTCAATAGGAAAAAAGAAGGAAAACATCATGGATTGCGAAGTCTGAGTTGGGAAGGGACGAGAGGAGAGTTGAGACCTAATGGATGAATTGTTTGTACAGAGATTAACTCTCTTCCTCAAAGAACGTATAGGCTGATGGATGATGTCATTTAGGAGGGAGGCTGTTGCCCAAACAAGAACCAGAAAAGCGTTATATTATTCATCAGTGAGAACTTGCAATCCAATAAGATTACTGTTGCTGTTGTTTTACATTGCTCTTCTTTACAATGATTTTTGTGTTAATGGGTTTCACTAGGAACATCTGTGGATCCTGAAAAATGAACACATGCATGATTTGCTTAAATCCTGTGAAGTGCAGTTGAACGTGGGGAAAAGATTTAGGACTGACAATAAGAATAGCTAATAGAAACCAAGTGAAAGAAGAATTTCACACAGAGTTAGAAAATCATGTCTTTCCCCTAACAGTGTGTCCCAGCAGAACTGAGTATTCAGGCATTATGCTCAAGAAAAAAACTATTTAGAAAAATTCAGTTTTGCTGGGTAATTTGAATCTCTCTTGTCACAGCCACCAGGAAAGTAGTTTCTCTAAAATGAAATATAATAAAATTTCATTAGTTTGAAATAATTGGAAGGAGGGTCAATCTGAATGAATGAAATCTAAATGGAAAACTATTATAAAAGAAATTACATTATTACTTCTTTTAAGTACCTCTCCTAAATCTAGCACACTTTTTGAAATAAGAGGTCCTGATAGGTCTTTGAAGAATGGACTTGTTATTTGCAGATAAGAGCTTCCATTTATATATGCTTTTATACTACCGTTCCCACCTCTACTCCCATTAGACGATGGAATTTTCCACTAAAGTGAATTTTTCCAATACCTTAATTTGGCCCACTTATAAAGAATCATTTTTAAAAACCATTGTTGATAGAAAATAGTTTCCTGCATTGATAAATAGCAAAGCATACAGAATATAATTTAACCTTTTCTTGATATTTAACAGTGACCCTGAAATGAGTTAGATGATCTCCAAATTCCTTTCCAGTTCTAATATTCTATAATTCTTTTTTTTTCAAACTGACCCTATGATTTAGATTATTACATCTATAGAAAATATGAAGATAAACTTTGGTTCAGCAAAGGCCAAATTATCACATTCTAAACTAATTAAATGCAAATGAAGGAGACTTCATTTTATTTTCATTTAAGAATTTCTTAGTGGAGGTAACTATGATAGCATTGTTTAGGATTACATTATAATTTGAAAAATAAGTCTAGAGAACTTTTGTGCTTAAATGACATGCAAAAATTATTAATAACCTCCATGGACAGTTCAGACCTAAAGGTAATATTACCAGTGTGCCTTATACTTGACCTTGGGGAATCCTTGAGTAGGCTAAGAGGATGTTAATAGTTAATTAAGGAAAGAGAGGTAAATGTTGGGATGATAATAACATCAAGGTTAAGGGCTCTGAACTTAGGTTGGTCAACCATTCTCACTAGTAGAATGCTCCTTGACCTAATCCTTGACAATTGCCATATTTAACCCTATCATCCTAAACTCCACTTCAGGTGTTGCTAACCTGCATTCCATGAATTTGTTTATTTTTCATAATATTTTGTAAATGTATTTCAATATAATTGGTTACTCTCGTGATCTTATGATTTTTATTTTATTCATTTTAAAACATTCTGATAAGGAATCCAAAGGCTTCACCAAACCACCACAGAGTCCACAGCACATGAAAAAAATAAAAGAATCACTGATTTAAGGAGTATGTTTGTATGTTTTCTCATCATTCAAATTTCAAAATATATCTCAATTAATAAAGTAAGGTCATATCCCCCATCAGTTTATCAAATATTATTTATCTAGTAATCTAGAGAAACATCCTTTCCTAATAGTGGTTATTTAGTTTTATATAAAGGTTTTATTAAAATCTTTAATTTTCTGACATTAAATATATTGAAATCATAAAATATACAACTTATTGACAAGGAAATTAATAGTAAAACAAAGGCATAGATAATTTGAAGCATTTTTATCTGTGAGAAAACTCATAGCTGAGGTCACCTCATACCCTCTGTTTAATGGCAGCTGACTTCCTTTCTCAAAACACAGTCCCACACCATTCAGTTTATCTCTAAACTCACTTATGAATTAAAATTCTCTTTATAATGTTTCCTTATAAAATAAACTTTTAAGAGTTCTCACAAGAAAGAAATTTCCCCTTTTGTCAGTCTGTATTCTCCATAGTTTACCTCCTAGAGAAAAAAGTTAAAATATACAATTTCTCTCTGAATCCATAGAGAGAAGCACTTCGTAGAATGATGATTATAATTGTAGGTCCTGACTTCTATACTGTTAGACATTATGAGTTTCTATAGCTTCTGTAGGAAAGGCTTTGAAACAGTTATTACAGAGTTTACATAGCACTCTACTTTAAATTTAATCTGCAAGCCTGGTTTTATTAAAGGAAATAATAGTAGATTCTTTTTGAGGTCACTTTTTTGGGGGTGGTGGTGGGGTGGTGGTAAAGAGAAATAATCATTTTTTTTTTAGAATTATATATTTTTTATTTTTTTTAAATTAATTTGCCTTTAGTTTTCAACATTCACTTCCACAAGATTTTGAGTTCCAAGTATTCTCCCCATCTCTCCCCTCCCCACACCCCAAGACGACATGAATTCTGAATACCCCTTCCCCCAATCTGCCCTCCCTTCTATCATCCCCCACCCCCTTTCTCTTATCCTCTTCCAC
The DNA here is from genome assembly GCF_900497805.2 of Vombatus ursinus. Lineage (NCBI taxonomy): Eukaryota > Metazoa > Chordata > Mammalia > Diprotodontia > Vombatidae > Vombatus > Vombatus ursinus. The sequence goes on from NW_020954585.1 coordinate 17,020,319, forward strand.
TTCTATTTTCCTGTAGGGCAGGATTGATTTCTGTATCCCATTGCCTAAACAATTTTTAACATTCGTTTTTAAAACTTTGAGTTCCAAATTCTCTCCCTTCCTCCCTCCCCATCCACCCTCATTGAGAAGGCAAGCTGTACGACATAGGTTATATATGTGTAGTCATGAAAAACACTTGAGAGGAATGATCTTTAAAGAATTACAAATAGAATCCTCATATAATTCGTGGAGGAGAATCCTCAAAATCAGAAAAACCAACATTCACCCAAATCTGGTGACTTGGAGTGATGACAATAACTATCTAATCTCCTTTCTTCTTAAGTTTCATAATACCTGACTTTCTCCATGCATTTTCTTTTTAAAGGAGAGATAGATATATGCAAGTCAGTCTAATCAAATCAAACAGCAATAGCCAAAACAACTTGACAATTGTCCTTTTCATTGTTTGTTTAATGGTATTAAATCACAGTATCTAAACAACCTTGAAAATCTTCCGCCCTAAGGCTAGGAGCAAGAATAAAAATTTAATTTGTTACAATGTTTAGTTTTTCAAGTAAGAAATATATAACTCAAATCCACTGCAAATTTGTGTCTTTTTGTGTGCAGGATTGATAGCACCATGAATAATCCTGTTCTGTAGGGCATACAAAGTGAATTAGATTTAAATAAAAGTTAACAGCACCATTTTAAGCTAATTAGAATTTTTCATAATTTAGTGCCTTTAAATTGGCAGAAATGCTGTATTATATGTGTCTTCCATGTAGAATCTTCTGAATGATGAGAGAAAATAACTGCTTCTTAGTCTATGTTCTGATTAAATTTTAAATGGGCCTACTATCATGAAATGAGTATTGTACTTCAACTTGAACTTAAAATACAGTTTGTAAACAGCTTACTCCCCCATACAACATTAACCTTATTTTCATGAATAATTCTGAGTTCTGAAAAAGACATGTAATGATTTATATATTTGGTTTTAAAATATTTCTCTTTTAAATTATAATAGTAATTTGGCATCTGTAAAGTTAAAGAGAAAAAACATTTATCTGTAGTACAAATCATATGCCAATAGTGATTGTCGTCTTTTCATTGAATAAAAAGAAAAGGAATCTTTTTTTCTAGAAACAAGTTTTAGGATCTAAACACGTAGTACTGTGGAGCTTAAGGGTGCCCAGGCAGTAACATGATATTACTTGGATCATCCAACAGTGTCTTAAAAAAAAAATCCCTCCCTCCCATCCTCATATTATAGTTTGCTGTCAATATTTTTCACACACACTCTCACACACACACACAATATAGAGGTCTTAATTGCTTTTGAGATGAAATGTAGTTGATATAAAAATTAAAGAAGGCCCATTTTAAAAAATCTAGTAATTATAAAGATAAAAGTGATCCACAGTAATTATTTGGAGATAAGACAAAAGAACTTGAGAGCTCAGTAGTTAGAATTAATTTAAATACTGTACTTAATTAATCAAATAGGATTATATTTTTGGATGTTAAATGAATAATAATTGATTTAAATTGGTGTTTTTTTTTGCTAAAAACCCTTTTTATGAGCTGTTGTTTGATTCAGCTTTCTTTAGATGGAACTATAAAAAAGTAGTTTTATTTATGAAAACTGAAATACTGATTCAAATATTTGTGGAATTGCAGGGATGCTTCCTATGGTAATTGCACTTTCTACTTAACACTACTCGACTGTTTTCAGGCAGTACATAAGGTAAGTGAATTAAATGATGCTATTTGCAGGGCTGTATTGAAATGTTAAAGATTCAAGACAGATAAATCTAGTCCATCATTTTCAGGGGCTCATTAATTAGTGTTTCTTTTGAGAGGTTTCTATGATTTCACACATTATAATTTCTGAGGAATATGATGTTAGCATATGGTAGTTGAAATGGGGGTGGGGGGATGAATTTAGGGGTAAGAGTTTCATTTTAATATTAAGCTTAGTGCTACTTAAATGTTAGTAGATGTCTTTATTTTTTAAAGTAAGTTTTACTGATGCCTTTTGTTTTTATTTCACAGTTATTTCAGGATACTCTCAATTTAAAAAGATTCCATAATGGAACCATTTGTTCTAAATACCTCTTGTCATATCTAACTCTGCAGGACTTATTTGTAATGTACAAACCACTAGTCTTACATACAGAAAGAACACAAGAATTATATGTGCCAATTAGCTCCATTGTCCACCCAATTTGTCAGCTGTCTGTTTTGGTCCCTGAGAGATCAAGGGGTGCATGGGATAATTCTATGAAAACTTGGCCCAGTGTAGAGCTGCAGATTTGATCCAAGTAGCAATAGTGGTTAGGGGTATGGCAGTTTTATACTCACGATGATGATATAGGGAGCTGGAATATTTTTCAGGTGATAAAATTTCAGGTGTTATAGATAGCTTGATAAAGGCCTTTTGTTTTACATGAGAAAAAAATTGATAATTTGTAATTACTTCCATATCAGTGTAAAACTTTATTGTTAAATGAGACACCATTAGAAGACAAACTGTTAAATTGCTTAACTTTTCTCATCTTTCTCTTATAAAAATACCATTACGTGGAAAAATCTCTAACAAAATTTTTTTCAACTGTTTTTAAGTTATTCCCTTTGACCTATAGATCTCACTACTGAGTTTATATCCTAAAGAAGTTAATGACAATAAGAATAGATTCATTTGATTAAAAATATTAATATTAGCACAATTAGAATAAAAAGCTGGAAATAATATATATAGTCAACAGTTATGAAATGGCTGAATAAACTGGTGTGTGGATGCATTGGAACATTAAAGAATGATAAATTTGAGGAATTAAGATACAGAAAGACATAAACTGATGTAAAGTAGGAAGAACATTATGTTCAATTACTACAATAGTGTAAGAAAGGCAACTAAATTAGTCCGTTTCAGAAGTTCGGAAATAGAAATGTAGCCACAGACTCCTTAAATCCTTCAGGATTTAGGCAGAGATGTAAACTACCAGTACTCTGTAGAAAAGGGTGCAAAGACTGGATGTGCCAGTTGCCTCCACTGGCCACTGAGTTCCTCGTCTGTCTGTTATAGTCCCTGAGAGGCAAAGCAGCACATGAATAGTTTCAGGAAAACCTGTTCATAGAAACTTCCTTTTAGACTTGAGTGGCTACAGGAGTCAGGAGAAGTAAGTACTGTGTTATACTCAGGAAAGTATAGAGAACCAGGGGCTTTTTTCAAATGTAACTGTGGACCCCAGGCACTTTTTGATTGGACCAACATTAAATATACTTCAAAAGGGGTTAGTGAAGTTCCTTTGTTTCTGTCTACCTTATCCCCTCATACATCTCAAGTAAAATAGGATAGATACTGTTGGTACCACATTGTCAAAGTTAAAGAACTTTCTTTTCTTCCTTCCTTTTAAAAATAAGTAAACAAATAACAAGTGATTCTTATTTCCTTTTAAAAATAAGTAAACAAATAACAAGTGATTCTTATTATGAATTGCAATCATTCTGTTAGGTGGTTTTAACTTTTTAGGGAATGTACTTAATGGGAAAGTTTGTCCAGGTGTTTGGGAAATGTGTGTTCTAGCAATAACAAATGTATCAAAATGTGTGTGTGTGCACGCGCTCGTGTATGTACATACTTGTGTATACGTGTGTACACACTCAAGCCCCCAACTTAAAATCAAAGTCTGTTCTTTTCAAACACTATCCCATATAATGAAATTCTGGTACAGCAGAAGAATTTGGTTAGTCAATTAAGCTATTTTAATAGGACTCAGTTCTTTTTAAATTCCTACTGATTTTGGCATGTATGTTGTCTGCTTGTTGAACTTAAAGGGCCATCAGGGTATAAGAAATTCTTATTAAGATAAGTTATGTTAGTACTGCACAACATCTTAATAATTGGAATGGTATATGGCTTATTTGTTCCTGTAATGAAAAACAGCAACTTAATAAAAATCTTAATGGAGATTTCTCACTATTCAGAGAGAAGAGTAATTAGGTTTTTTTTTTTCCCCTTTAAGAGAAGATAATCCTCATATAGAGATTTTTAAAGTTATAGAATTGTCAGATTCAGGAACTGGTTACTTCCATGTTACCTGAAGATCCAGATGGATGCATTATGCCAGCAGTCCTTCCTATACACTTAGGGAATATCTTGATCTGGCCTCAGCCTGAAGCAAAAGGCTGAGTTTAAAATAGCATTGGATGAAAGCCAGAGAATGTGTCTCCTCCTAATTGCAGCTGCAGACAGCAGAAAGAATTTACAATTCTTGGCACACCCTAACACACCAGAGGGATGTGCTGCTTCTTTAGGACAACCAAGCAAGCATATGTTGCAATCAAAGCTTACCTGTCTAAAAAGCAAATTTTGGTCAACTTTTCAGGGACACATCAATTCTCTATATTAAGGATTACTTATATTTAGTAAATTAATGAGAAGGAATTTGGCAAGGATATGGTCTCAGAATATGACCTTAGAGATACATTTACGGAATAGTAGAATTGGGCAGGGGAAAGTGGTTGGTTTTTCAACATATTAAGAAATATATATTTTTCAATATTTTGACTTTAAAAATTGACTTAGAATCAGGTATTGGTAACTGAATTTTTAAAATTGATTTCCTTGATACTCTTAGGTATTTTACTTTGTGTATTTAAAAATCACAATCCTGAGAAGGGGTCCATAGACATCACCATACTGCCAAAGGAGTCCATGACACCAAAAAGGTTAAGAACCCCTGCTTATACAGGTTGCACCTTTATAAATCCTATATGTTGATTAGAAATTCTTGTGTAAGTGCATTGAATACTAGTCTGTTAATTGGTTCAGCTAGCTTGTAAAAATTTAAGCACTGGCAGACTTTAACTCATCTTCTTTCTAGAAAATAAATACTATTTTTCTCATTTCACTATAGCAGTGTGTCTGGCTGTTATTCAAATAAAGGTTAGAGGACAGGATATTCACCTATATAAAGAATAGCATCTATTCCTATTTTTAATGTTAATGTTGATTTGTGGGATTTCTTTTCAGTACACAGAACATTTGGTTTCTTAATTCAAGAATTTCTAAAATAAAAGCATATATGAAATATATAGGGTTCTTCAGATGTTATTTTTTTCACAGTCTATAAATTTCATTCAAAGCAGTATTAAGGAGTGTTACTGAAGGTTAAATTTCCCAATCCTTTTTTTTTTTTTTTAACACATAAGGGTATTGTTAACCCACATGGTCTTGGATAGATTAGAATCACTCTGAAGTGGTGGCTAACTGGACTTACATTAATGGCACAAATTTTTAAAATAAAAATGTAGATCAAATAAAGTATAATAAAAACTGAGGCAATTAGGCATTGCTGTAGTACAATAAATTCTGAGGAAGTTTGAAAGGCAGGTTGGTGTAATGGATAAAGAGCTAGCCTTGAAGCCAGAAATAACAGAGTTAAGTCATAACTCTGACATGCTGGCTGTGCAACCCTTATTTAATCTCTCAGTTCTTCAGGCAGCTCTCTAAAAGCCTATACAGTTGCAGAGAAGATGCTAACCTGAATTGGTAGAGATAGCTTCCTCACCTGGGAATTTCTTATACTGATTAAATCACAGATCCACTCTGCATCCCTATAATAAATACATACTGTTAAGACTCCTCATGATGAAGGCATTTCAAGAAACTATAGCTCACTGATTTTGAGTTATGTTTAATACAATATAATTATGCAGCCATTGAGAATGCCTTTCAATTGCTGTAACAGGAATAGATCTGAAATTATTGCCTTTTAAAAAGCTTTTTTTTTTTTTAAATTTTAGGCAGTTCAGTACGGCTTCCTAAATTTTGAAAAATTTGACCTTGATGATTACGAGCATTATGAAGTAAGTCTACGTGGTTTTTCTAATCCGTTTCATATTTATCTGTGTGTTAATAGTCATACTGACTCCAAAAAGCTATTTGTTTCCATTGTTAACACATTTGTATTTATCTTGTTGAAAATTGGGAGAGGGGGAAGGGAGAAGTATAACATTTCCACATAACAATTATAAATGGCAATATCCATGATCTCGGGGGTACTCTTCTTTACAAAAATCCAATATATGGAAATCTAAACACATTAATTGGGAGTTGATTTTATTTCTATCACCCAAATATGATTCTTACTCAAAAATTAAATAGTATTCCTTTGAAGCTCATTGAGATAGTGCATTGAAATGCTTATATGCAGATTCAGAATTAAAGAGAGTTTAGCAATAATCAGACATAAAGCAGGCACTAACAGTTACCAGCATCACATTGAAGCCAATCAGAAATTGAGATAAAGCATATTTAAGGATTCTTGAATTGCTACCTGTGCTTTAACTCTAGAAGTCAAAATAACTCATGCAGTTATTTTGTACAATTATGCATTATAGTTATCTGTTATCTCTGTCTTATCCCCCTCTACAGTTGTGAGTCTCCTGAAGTCAAGAATATGCTTTATCTAATTGCTCCACCTATTCCCCCCCAAGCAGTATTCTGCCCATAACAGACATTTAGTAGAACTGAATTTCAAGGGACAGATAAGATGGAGCTTGTTTATACTCATTGATGACTGTGAAGAGTGGAATGAATCAACAAGCATTTATTAAGTATCTATTATGTGCCAGGCACTGTGCTAAGAAGGCTCAGTGACACACTGAGCCAATTTCAGAGCCAAGTCTTGGAGTTTTTGGTGATTTGGGGTGTGAGGGGCATGATGACATGAAGATGACTTCACTTGTCCTCAGAGCCAAATTAGAGTCAAGCTTCTGAAGTGACTTAGCCTGTTATCTTTTTTTTTGGTTAGGCAGTGGGAATTAAGTGACTTACCCAGGTCACACAGCTAGTGTCAAGTGTCTGAGGTCGGATTCGAACTCAGGTCCTCCTGACTGGAGCTCTGTGTACTGCGCCATCTAGCTGCCACCTCCTTTTAAAAAAATTTTTTTAGCCTGTTATCTTAAATGATAGCTGTCAAATTTATTGCAAAGTCAGTAAGTTCAACACCACAATAATTATTGTAGCACTTACTAAGATGAAAAACACTATGGAAATAAGAGTAATGCTTATTTTTTCCCTCTTCCCCATACTCTGTCCTACTTCCCTTCCTGAGACTAACTTCCAGACACCCAGGCTCATAACCTTAGAAATCTTTAACTCTTGTTCTCTTCCCATAATCAGTCTGTTGAAAAATCCAGTTGATTCTCTTTTCTGAATGTCCCAAGCATCTTCCTCCCACCTGCCCTTTGCAGTGCTACTGTTGCCACTACCAGGGTTCAAACCCTGAATCCTTTTTTTTTTTTTTTTGTAACCTCAGAACCGTTCTTCCTCCTCCCAATTAACCAACATCCTTTTCTGAGATGATTTTTCTTTTTTCTTTTTTTGTTGTCGGGTAATGGGGGTTAAGTGACTTACCAGGGGTCGCGCAACTATGAGATGATTTTTCTAAAGAACAGTTCTGATCACTCACTCAGAGCAGTAGCTCTGAAATTTGCTTTCTTGAAAAATGTCCCCAGCATTTCCTAGTTGGTTACTTGCCTCTATCTCAGTAAGATGAAATTGAGTGTGAATGCCCTTACAGGACCTCTCCAAGAATGTAACATAGTTGACTTTCTGGAAAATTAGTTGGAGAATCAAAAGTTTAAGTGGTTTTCTCACTCTTCAAAAAATAGTGATCTTCTTTCTTTTTTTTAAAGTTTTTTATTAATTTATTTTGATGTATCAGTAATCCCTTCCGTATGCTTTTGAGTTTAAAATTTTTCTCCCCCTTCCTCCCCACCACCCTCTTCAAGACACAGCACACAATCTGATATAGGCTATGCATTTACATTCCTATTAAACATATTTTCACATTAGTGATGTTGTAAGTAAAAATTAAAACCAATGGGAGGAACCATCAGAAAGAGGAAACAAAACTCAACAGAAGAGGAAAAAAAATAGCAATTCAACTTCCATAGTTCTTTCTTTGGATGTGAATAGCATTTTCCATCACGAGGCCTCTGGAGATGTCTTAGATCCTTGTATTGCTGGGAAGGGTTAAGTTTATCAATATTCGTCATCGCACAACCTGGCTGTTATTAGTGATCTTCTATCACTGCTAATATCAGTGTCCTTAGATTCATTGGAGTTATCATGAAGTTTGAGATTCTCTGCGTCACTGACACAATGAATCCCAGGTACCTTCTTGGCAGCTCATATCCACTTACTTCCTTTAAACTTATTCATGAGATGTGAAGAATATTCTTCGTGGCTTGAAGAATTTGTACTAAGGTGTTTTAGGAAAAGCTCAAAGCAGACCAGTTCTTCATCGTCATGGTAAGAAAGTGGCACTTTGGCAGTCTTGACACCCAAATCACAATTTTCTTTCATCTCTATCTTGTGAGGTGCAAACACACTGAACTAGGAATCTAAGGACTTCTGTTCAAATCCATCTTTGCCATCTGTGTAGCCTTGCATAAATTACTTAACTCCCAAGCCACAGTTTTCTCATCTCTAAAATAAGGAAGTTGAATTACATGATGCCCTTCCAGTTCTATAAGCTGTGGTCTTAATGATTAACTTAAACCTGAATTCCAAACCAAGCAAAAATTTCAAATTGCATTATAACAAAATTGAAGGTTGTGTATTTATACATAGTGGAACAACCTGATAAAATTCCTTATTATACTAAGGTACATTATTTCTGAATCACATCCTAATTAGTAGACCGAATCAGCAAGTTATTGTTGTGAAGGAGTGGAAATACTGAATTCAACAAATTTTTACTGAATATCTATTGTAATAAGGCACTGTGCTAAGTGCTGGGGAGAAGACAAAGATGAAAGCCTAGTCCTTCCCATTATGATTTCCATTGAAGAGCTTATGTTCTTCTTTGAAAAATCACTAACCTACTTGCTATTTTCTATATAAACATTGCATCTCCAGCTTCCTTGGCTTTACAGACACCATCCCCTCTGCCAATTCATCCTCCTTACTGCCATCTCGAGGAATTCCTACCTCCAGTTAAGGCTCAGATCTAATGCTGCCTCCTACAAACATCTCTTCTAATCCTCTCAGTTGTTAGTGTGCTTCCTTTCTCCTCTCTCAAATTACTTTGTACTAATTTACTTAACTGCAAAGATATTCTTCCCTCTCCCCCTAGGAGAATGTATGCCTTTTGAGGATAGCTGCTGTTTTAAATTTTGCCCCATTGCCCAGCAAAGTGCTTGGCACATAATAGTTGCTAATAAATGCTTGTTAAATTAAAAACATGTACTATAATTGAGTGACGTACGAGAAATTTAAGCAAAGTTCACTGAAAACATGGAGGAATGAGTGATAACTTCCTGATTTTTTCTTTTTTTTGAGGGAAGAGTGAAAGATATCAAGGAAGGTTTCCTGGAAGAGATAGCCTTTGAATTAACTACAGTTCTATTGATTGTAATGACCATTAGTAAAGGAGCCAAATGTATATAGCTAGAAGCAGAAGGTAAAGAAATCAGGGACCTGAATAACTGAGGCCCTACTACTTGAAATACTTCTAGAGATAAGTAGATAGAGAGCAAGTCTCAGAGTCAGAAAGACCTGAGTTCAAATCCTACCTCTGACACATAACTGGCTGAGAAGATGACAACCAGTATGAATAGACATTTTTTTTTCATTGGGGTAGGGGCTGTAGTAGTAAAACCTCAGGTCTAGTCACTGTCCCTACATACAGTTCCTTTTTAATTCCTTAAAAGACTTACTTAAACTAATCAAATTAAAGATTAATTATCCTTGTTCTTACTCAGGAAAGTTCTTTGAGTCAGTGGAATTTAAATAAGGAGAGAATAACAAAACAGTTTAGTCCTAGTAGCTAGAATTTATGTAGTGTTTTAAAGTTTTCAAAATGCTTTTCAAATATTATCTCATTTTATCCTCACAGCAACCCTGGCACAGTTAGGTGTTATTATCACCACCATTTTACAGATGAAGAAAATGAGGCTAAGGGAGGTAAAATGACTTGTCCAAGGTCATACAGCTAATATAAGGGGCTAAGGCTGGATTTGAATTTATGTCTTCCTGCTTCAGATCCAGTACTCTATTCATTGTGCCACCAAGTAAGTTTCTAAATGGTTCTTCTTAACAAAATGTGATTTCACATTTGTTGGCATCAATTCAATTAGTCTTCCAAGGATATGAGAGGTAAAGTGGAGTAGTGAATAAAGGGTCACCCTGAGAGTCAGAAAAACTTGGAATCAAGTCCCACTTCTGAGACATACTGGCTGTATGACTCTGTGCAAATCACTGAACCCCTTAGTGCCTGCCCTGCACAGCTCTCTCCGATTATAAATAGTGAGCAGGTATGGATGTGCTTTGGTAGAAGGGGAGTTTTCTCTCCAGGAATTACCTATACTAATGATCTCAAAGGTAAAAGTGTTCCAAAGACAGAATTTTCTTTGATTTAAAATGTTTCAAATAGATAATGTTTTGTGAGACGCTGGGCAAATCACTTCAAAGTTTCCTCAGTTGTAAAATGAGAGTTGAATTAGATGACCTTTAATTTCTCTTGCAACTGTAAATCTAAAATCCATTGACCAAACTAAAGAGGCCAGTTCCCATATCCAATAACTTTATCAAGAGAAAGCGATGCTCTCACGTGTTTGGATGAAATCAGTTGGTGAATTGGAAATATATTTGTTAGGCAGAATTTTAGTTTCTTGTTTCATGATCATCAACTAAGCAAAGTCATCCCAAGAACATTTAAGGATGAACAAAGGAGGACAAATAGAAAAAAATGGAAAAGATGTATAAATATTTTTTAATAACAATTTCTTTTCCCTTTCAAAAACAGCAGAACCTCCATACTGACTCTTAACACTATATTCCTAGATTTGCTTTTAGAGGAGGTAGAAATAACACAAAAGTGGACAAAGTCAGGGAAGTTTTCCAGATTCGATCATAGAGGAAATCTGTGCTGTAGGAAGCATGATTGTGGGGCATTGATGGATCTGTTCACATGGTATCTGAAAGGGGGAATATACCAATGGCATGAGGAAAAAAAAAACCTCATACCTTATTAATATTTTAAAAGACCAGCCAAAAGAATATCAGCAACAACCTACCTGTATGTACACTATATGTGTGCATGTATATGTGTATATGTATATATGTATATGTATATGAGTGTGTGTATACATAAATGTATATTTGTAAGAAAATAATCCGTACATCTTTTGAAGGCATCTTCAATGAGAGTATTAGTAAACAATATGCAGTCTTTCCCAAATCATTACAGTTTTGTCAACTCCATGTAGACAATATAAGATCTCACTACATTTATTGGTTTATAAACAGTATTTGCTTCTGTAGAGGAAAACATTACTTTGAAGCATATTTTCCAAGAAGTATCCCTGTATCAATTCATGTTAAAGTTCCTTGAAAGCTGTAATAACAGACACAGCTTTGTTCACCTCTCTAGTCATAAATATAAGGCTAGGAGATGGTAAGTAGCACAGTGGATAGAGCCTGGATCTGGAGTCAGGAGGACCTGAGTTCAAATCTAGCCTCAGACACTTTATAGCTATGCAACTCTGGACAAGTCACTTAACTTCTCTCTGCCTCAGTTTCCTGAATTGTAAAATGGGGATAATAATAGCATCTACCTTCCAGAGTTGTTATGAGGATCAGATGAGGTATTTGTAAAGTGCTTAGTACAGTGTCTGGCACATAGTAGGCATTTAATAAATGCTTGTTTCCTTCCTTTTTTCTTAACTCACCAAAAGTGCTTTCCACTGTCATGGAGGAAGCCCAGGTCAGTGTCCAAGTTGAAACATGATTCCTGTAGATCAGGGTTTCTTAACCTGGGATCTGTTAAGTTGGATTATTAATATTTTGATAGCCACATTTCAATGTAATTGGTTTTCTTTGTAATCCTATGTAATTTTATTTATGCATTTAAAAATAATGTTCTGAGAAGGGGTCCATAAACTTTACCAGATGGCCAAGAGGGGTCCATGGTATGCAAAAAAAGATTAAGAACCACTGCTATAGATTGTGAGGTCCTCCAGATTCTCCTCTTTGCAGATGGCTTCATCTTATTTCCGTCAAGTGGTGTACTGTATAGAGCACTGGATTTGGATTCAGGAAGGCCTGAGTTCAAATCCTACCTCAGATATTTAATAACTATCACTAGATAAGACATTTAACCTCTCTGGGTCTCAGTTCCCTCATCTGTAAAATGGTGATAATAATAATACCAACCCCACCATTGTCATGAGAATCAACTAAGAGAATATGTAAAGCACCCGAAAGCCTAAAAGTGATATATAAATACTTATTATTTATTAAACATCAATAGACATTCTAGAAAAAAATCTATGATCATGCAAAAGAGTTTGGTGTAACCATTCACACAAGAAAAACCAAGTGGATGAAACATGCCTATTGTTTAGATTACAACATACTGTTAAATGGATGAACTATAGAGTTCATCCGTGTGTGTGTGTGTGTGTGTGTGTGTGTGTGTGTGTGTGTGTGTGTGTGAGTCCCACAGTCTGGATGAATTGCCATCTGGTTGGAAAGAGCATCTAAGTTGATGAGATAACAGATCCATTTTAATATTTAAGCTATTTCACAGTCACTTAATGGCTTTTGTAAATGTTACAAGTAAGTTTATAGAAATGTAGAGGGAAGAAAAAGTGTTGAATAAAAGTGTGTATTCCTCTATTCACAGAAAGCAGAAAATGGAGATTTAAACTGGATAATACCGGGCCGATTTATTGCCTTCTGTGGCCCTCACCCAAGAAGCCGACTCGAAAGTGGTATGCCAGAAAGTGGACATAAATCTTCTTGAGAAGTTGAACGAGCAATGCTTTTCTGTATGCCCGTCCGTATGTGTGTTGTTCGAGGGAAATAGAAATCTGAACCAAGCCCTGAATTTAGTTACATAAGCTATGCTTTTGAAAATCAGTCATTTGAGTGTGACTTTCTTGTTTTATAATGATAACTCATTTTGTTTTTTATTCTGTTAAATCTTAAATCTAATGTAGTGCTAGACTTGGAGTCGGGAAAACCTGACATTAGATTCCACCTCAAAAGATTTACTAGCTGTATGACCCTGGGCGAGTCTCTTAACTTCTTTGGGCCGATTTTCTCATCTGTAAAAAGAGAAGGTTAGGCTTAATGACCTGTGAGTTCCCTTCCAGTAGGGCATGAGAGAAAGGGCAGGGTGGGGGGAGGGAGGAAGGGAGAGAGAAAGAGATCTTTTGTTATCTTGACTGGTTTCTACTATAAAAAAAGCATTCTAGAGGGCAGTCTCTTTTCATATAGAGCTAAAATATCTTTTAGTCTGTCTACATTGTTCGAAGAAAAATGTTTTCTTTTTATTCTCCATAGGTTACCATTATCATACACCTGAAGCCTATGTTCCATATTTTAAAAGGCACAATGTTACCACCATTATCAGACTCAACAAAAAAGCGTATGATGCCAGGAGATTTACAGAGGCTGGTTTTGACCATCATGAACTTTTTTTTGCTGATGGCAGCATACCTAGTGATGCCATAGTAAAAGAATTTCTGAACATCTGTGAAAATGCTGAGGGTGTTATAGCAGTTCATTGCAAAGGTGTGTTTATTTTGTTGACCAACGATGCATATCGGTGCTCTGAGTTCTTTCTGTACCTATATAAATATAGTAAGTAGTAGACTGCAAGTTCCTTGAGGATTTGGACTGGTTTCTCCCACATAGTTTATGGCTCCAGGTCTAGCTGATTAATACTTTGTATTTTTGGCACAGGTGTCCAGATCTATGATTTCATTGGCATAAGGAGCTTGATCTAACAAGTACAAATCAAATCTCTTTGAAAAAGCCAAACCCATCACTTCTGTCCTTGATCTCATTCCTCTCTTTTGCTATCCATTACCCCAGCTATCATCCACTCCATTCCTTCCTTCCTCCCCCTTTTCTCTCTCTCCTCCCCTCACCCTCCCCACCCCCACATCTTTGATCTTCTTCTGTCTTCATTCTCTCATGCCTCCAAATTTTAATTTTAATTTTTTCCTATTCTGACTTTGACAAACATCAACAAACATCAACATTCCCTACACAAAGTAAAAAACGAGAATTGTACAAGATCATATTTGGAAAATGTTTTTCAAACCTTAAAGCACTATATAAATGTTGTTATTCTGCAAATAGCTATTAAATATAAGGGATTTTAAAGAATATGTAATAAATTCAGCACATTAGTTCTAAAGTTTCTTGCTTATTGAAGTCTGACTCAGTTTCTCTTCCCTATATTTAGAAAATATGTCACTAATAATATTTTTTTCTTTTCTTATTTTTTGACATCTCTATAGCTAGGTCCCCTATTCCCCTACACCACCTTTCCAGATTTCCTACCTTATGACAAATAAGTCATTCAGAACAGGTATACACATTGGCCGTTCTCTGAAAATGTATGGGTATGGCTCCTGTAGTCTCTCACCTCTCTGTTAGGATGTGGGAAGCATGCTTCATCATTATTCTTCTTACTGAGTGTGAGGCTTTAGAAAACTGACTGGACAGAGTCATTATCTTCAACTTGTTTTGGGCTCTGGGGAAGGATAGCAAGGATAGTATGCTGGGTTATTGAAAGGGATTCAGGCACAAACCTGTGATTCACTTTGGATCCCTCTAGTGGGAACATGGAGGCCATTACAAAGTGAGTGCTTTGAGGATTAATGTTTTCTGGTGTTAATTCTTAATAATTTTAAGTTAACAGGTTTCTCTCTTATTTGACCTGTTGATTCAGCTGTAGTTCCATAGTTGTATGGCACCTAGTACCTTATTTCCTTAAGGTTTGGTGAGTTAAAGCATCTAAAGAACATGTAATCTTGCTGGTCATGTGACTAAGAAGTCCTAGTTATTGTTTTAAAGAGCAGAAAGCAAGGAATATTTCACATGAAAAATATCAGTGCATTATGTAAGTAACAGTAGTTATTAGAATAAGTAATAGAGCGTTAGTCTTAAAAAGCTGTTACCCGGACTTGACTAACCCATGATGAACTTTAGCCAAAAATTTGAAGCTCCACATTCTGTAAAAACAAATCCATCCACTATTTAAATTGTCCAACTTTTCCAGTAAGTTGAAAATGGCTATAAAACAGTGCCCCATAAATCCTAGGTGCCAGGTTGTCTTACACATGGCCAATTCATAATAAGATCTAGTATTTTCATTGTAATCTTACCCAAATATGTAGCAGTATGCTTTATACTTTCCATGCATACATATCTAAGATTTATCATAGCAACTGAAGAGTGGTAGTCCATAGCTTAACATTGGACCACTTCGTGTAGATAGTAATGGACATCTGGCTGAGGGAAGTTTTCAGAATCTGCAGCTGTCATTGTACCTGTTCAGCTCCTTGGACCCAATCCAAAAGAAAAGGAAAGGAGTAACTAATATTGTAAGTGAAAGGAGGAGCCAGATGGTTGTCTGACCTTTTTTTTTCTGCTTTTGGTATATATGTGGCTTAGGAAGTACCCTAGCCAGATATACTGTTATTTCTGTGAGACTTTCCAGACAGTGGATAGACCATCTAATAGATCATCAGTATCTTTAATTTGGATTTTGAACTGAGGATAGAAACTTCACCCTTTTCTCCTTGAAAGTTGAAAAAAAAACTGTTAGGCTCTTGATCCTAGGTGCAGAGACAGATAACTAAAGCATTTCATAAGCCTCCTACATACAGCAAATTTGTATGAGATTTCACCACTTTCACTTATTAATGTATCACTGAAACACAGTCCGCCATTGAATTCGCTGTTGTATAATACTTTATCCTTTTGAATGCTACACTAAGGTAGCTGCAATTTCTTACTAACAAACATGTCATCTTTTTAATTAATTAGCATAAGTAAAATTGATTAATTGACAAGGCAGATGAGTGACACACAGGGTAAAACAGACTCTGGAATTTGGAAAGCCTGGTGTCGAATCCTACCTTAGACATTTATTAATTGTGTGATCCTGGGCAAATCACAGAGCTTCTGTGTGCCTCAGTTTCCTCAACTGAAAAATGAGGATAAATAATAGCACCTACCTTACAGGATTGCTGTGAGGACAAAGTAATCATTTTAAAGCACTTTGCAAACTTCAAAGCAAATTTTTACAGAGTGCAAATCTATAGATACTAGCTATTAATTATTTAATGAAATGGAGAAATCTCTTTTCCCATTAGTAATTACTCTTAATACTAAACATAAAGATGTATTATTTATAATTATTTACAATGTTGTCACAGCCTGATTTACCACAAGCCATCAATATAACAAACAATAGTTGATTCCTCTTCATTATCCCCATTTTTTTTTTTTTAGTCTTAACACAGTTTAATGTAGTTCCATGAAAGAAAAAGTTTCTCTTCCTCTTTTTCCTATTTGTCTTCAATTTTTCTTCAGGAATGACAGTAAACAATCTTAGCTTCTCTTTGTAGAATTCCACTTATAACCTTTTCTTTGTAATATTATTTCCTAAAATAACACTAAAAGAGTTCTCCCAAGAAAGACATCCGTTCTCACCTTCTTTCTGTTGCATAGTTTTTATAGATTTTCATATATCACAAGTAAAACAATACCTTTGTCCTGCCACCATAGGAAAGGCACTTTACATGGATCTAATTTCTCAACTGACTCTATAATAAGAGATTTCTCAACTGTCAGTTTCTAAAGTGTCAGGACAAAACTGCTTTCCCCCCAGTGTTCTTTTTTGAGCACTTTTAAAGTTAGAGTAATGTTTTCTCTAGCTTCTATAGGAGATTCAGTTGAAACAAGGGTTATGAAAGCAAATCTATAATGGCTTTCTTGGAAAAAAAACAACCTCCTTTCAATGGAAAAGCCTATACTTGACTAATTTTTTTTTAAAACAAAAAATTGTATGAAGTTCATAAAACCATGTAGTGTGTTTCTTTTCTTAGCTGGCCTTGGACGGACAGGCACCCTTATAGCCTGCTATATCATAAAGCATTATAGGATGACGGTTCCTGAAACCATTGCCTGGATCAGAATCTGTAGACCTGGCTCTGTGATTGGACCTCAGCAACATTTTTTGGTGTCGTAAGTAAAAATTCATTAGTTTGTCTGTGTGGCATGGAGGTAACCCTTGGTTCTCAAAGCAAAGTGCAAGTCCTGGCAGATTCTAACAAGCAAAAAAATTTCTAGTGATTTTCTAGTGATGAACTGTAGGTCTGGGCTTTAAGACCAGCCTTGTTAAATTCAGGAGAGTCTTGTTGCCAGGTTGATGAACGTTTTGGTTATAGCAACAATCAGAGACCATATTGAAGGGATTGCCATTGGTGTCCACAAAGGGTGGGAGTACTCCCATTTATGGCACCACAGATCCTTGAAGGATTAACAAATACTAAGATTTGCATAGTGCTTACTGTGTGCCAGGTATTGTGCTAAGTGCTTTACAATTATTATCTCTTTTGATCCTCACAACAACCCTGAAAGATAGGTGTTATTATTATCTGCATATTACAGATGGGGAATCTGAGGCAAACGGGTTAAGTGAGTTGCCCAAGGTCACACAGCTACTAATTGTCTGAGACCAGATTTGAACTCAGGTCTTCCTGACTTCAGGTCTAGTGATTTATCTGCTGTTCCACCTAGCTGCCTCAGACTTGACTCCTTCAGAACCTATCTTACCTCTTTTATATTCCTGGGCATATGTATTTAATAGAACTACAAACTAAGAAGGTAGATAGACCAGGAGCTATTGCTGAATGGTCTTTTCGTCCTCCCAGGAAATTGATGGTAGGTATAATATTAGTTTTGGAAGGGTGAGAAGTAGTCGTCTAGGACTTCAAAGCATCAACAGAGAAGAGTGCCAGAGCATTGGCACATTTCTGGAAAAAGTCATGACATTCATTATTTCACTTCTTTAGAAAGCAGGCAAGCCTTTGGACAGAAGGAGACTATTACCGTAAGAAGTTAAGGGATCAGGAAAATGGAAGACATGCAGCTGCAGTCACAAAAATCCTAACAGGGGTCGATGACATTTCAATAAGTGAAACCCAATCCGAAGAAACAAAAGAGTCTGAATCGGTAATCGCCTCGAAATCCTGCTGTTATCTTTTGGTTAGATGTTTTTGTCCTTTGTTTTGCTGCTGTTCAAAATCTTTTAGAGTGTGGAGAGACTGCAGGTGAAAATAAAGCCAAGTTGTGAGGGATTATTGTCCACATTTTTTTTCCATTTTTTTATATCCCTCTTCAGATGCTTTTTTCCCCCCTCCAAAAGCCTTGAGAGTTAGTCACAAAAAAGGTTGAGTGACTGTTATGTTAAAGTCCTTTTCACACCTAGGCAAAGATTGAAACAGCAATGAGGTATGTGAAATGGCTTTTCAGGTGGTCCTAATTATGTTTTTTTTTTCAATATTTTTTTTCCTCTCCATATCTGTTAATAAGTAGCTGGTTTAGTTCAAAATGAGAACTTGAGGTACAAGGGCTTCTGTTTTGTTGTTTGTTTTGATTGGGTGGGGTGGGTCTTTGAACATCTAAATAATGTTAACATGCTTGAGGAACAAAAATGTTTTCTCTCATTTTCTCATTATATACATATCTATAGATAGATGAACATACAGATATATACATGTACATATATATGTATAAGAACATACATATATGCATGCATGTATTTTAAATCGTATCTTTTTAGTGTTTATATGTGTAATAATAGCATTGTTGGGTTATAATAATCACAGGTTGTATGTTATTGGAAATGGTCCAACAGATTTCTTGAAATTCCACTGGTAATTTTATTCTGAAGTGAGAAGATATTTTAAAAGTTTCAGTACAAATTTAAAATATACATTAACATTATGTCAGAAAGTAATTATTGCTCTTTGCTGCAATTTAAAGATGCAACTTAAAATCATTAGCTCAGTGTTTTTTTACTTATACAGTACAGTGATGATGATGGTGATGAAATAAATGGAATGACACAAGGTGATAAGCTACTTGCCCTGAAAAGTAGAAGACGGGCAAAATCAGTTACTTCAATTCCTCTAACGTAAGTCTTTTGTTTTGTTTGTTTTGTTTTTGTTTGTTTGGGGTTTTTGCATATGCAAAGTGTATCTGTTTCTCTTTTCAGGTTTTTTCCCCAATGCCATTTTAAAGTTTCAGGTATATCAATGCATTTCAAAACAGTTTATAAATGCTGTCTTAAAAAATGGTAGTAGAGGTTGCCAATATCTATATATGTATAAAGTATTATATCTTATTTTTTTTTCTATTTCCAGGGTGTTTCCATGGGGCTCCACTGAGCTTTGTGAAACCCTGGATAATTGGTCACTCTGTGTCCACATCTCCTTTTAACTTTGTACAGATTGTGTGTGTGTGTGTGTGTGTGTGCACGCGCGCGCGCGTGCGCGCATGCTAAAGCTGCAAAAAGACTATATTTTGAGAAGACAGAATTTAGTCAGCTGAGACAGAGTTATTAGTATTCTTGCCTAAGTATAGGGAAATAATTAATTGATTAAACTTAGTAAAATTTTGTATATGCACATAAAATTTCTCTCAGAGAAATTGTTTGCAGAATCACAGACAAGATTCTGCCATTGGTAAGGGAAGATGGCAACTTTGGTTGTTGTATTGATGTTTTGTGCAAGCCTGTAAGTTACATTGTTCAGTGCTTCTGGTATGTCAGAAAAATAGTGGCAGAGTTCTACTTTCCCAAAGCAATATAAGAACGCAGTACCAAGTATTGTGCTTGCCTGGAAAGTAGAAGATGAAAGTAAATTAGCTTGAAGTCTGGACATCTTAACCTTGTAGGCTTTCTTTGATCATATTCGGGTCCTACTACTTTTTGAGCTCTCCAAGCTAAACAGTTATTGCTTGTGGTAACTAGAGAGTGCAGAGGTGTCCAAGACCCTCAAAACATACAAACTGTATAGTTTTTATAGTTTTTCCTTTCTCATTTTTAAGATCCTCATAGTATTCTCTGTCACTTTTTTTTTTAAGACTTCACATCAGCTAGCTATAGATACAGATGAACCAAGTTTTTCTTAATATTGGTTACATGTTGGTGTTCACACTAAAAAGTATCTCTTTCTAAAGTAGAATTCTTTATTAGACATCTCTGCCTTTGCTACTATTCAAGTAATTACCAGCAATATTTCACTATCATGCCATTTCACCAATAATGCCATATGGATCTCAAGAGTAACCTTACAGTGAAGCTTCTGGATAGCCATTAATATTCATCAAGCAGTCGTTTGCTACACAACACAGTAAAACCTCAGTTAACTAGAACACTTGAGAATGGTATGTTTGGGAAGTTAAATTTTCTGATTAATTTCTAGTTAATTCTAAAAACCTTTCTTTCAACTCTTATTGAAAATATTATTTAGATGTTAAGTATTACTTTAATGCTTCAGGGATTAATTACTTTAGGGATTAATACTTTGGTGTGGGTTCTTTCTCCACTGATACCAATTGCAACCTCTCTCTAAAATGCTAGATAGTCCTTGAGAATAGCTGTGACCAAAAGTGCCATCATCTTACAACCAGTCTGATGATGAATTTCCAAACATAGCTAGTCTGGTTCTTAGATAATAGACTTCTAGTCCCTCACTAGGTCTGTACTCAAATCCTTTGTAGCATAGTAGGGCTCCTGTCCCCCAAAGTTGTGATTGGCTAGCATAGGCTTTGAGAACCCACAGTCACCTCCACACTACAGTGAGACATCTGAGGAGGATTTCAGTGGGGTATTAAATATTGCAGATGAAACATAATTGAATCCTGGATGATTTTAAGGTCTGACAGTGCCTCAAGTAAATCATTATCGGCCTCGGTTTTGATGGTACAAGTGTGGGAAGAATATGAAACTAAACAGAACCTGTACTTATCCCAGGACATACCCAATTTTTATTTTTTTAGATGAGTCTGTTAGAGTTGTTCTTGAGATTTGCCCCTTTCTTTTTAAAGTCAAACTCTGACAAGGAGGAATAAGATTTGTTAATAGAGAGTTCCAGTTAGGTACCAGTTACTCAGGATTTTCTGACTGAGACCCTGAATTCAGTTGTACTCATGTTCCCCTACAAGAGTTCAAGCTGTCTAAAAACACATAGGGTTTGAAATACTTACTTCCTTCTGTACCAGAGGCTGCAGGTGGAGACAGAAGACAGTCTTGTGATGGCAGAGTTGTGTGATGAAGTAAAAGAGGAGTCACTGAGTGAAAATAAAAATGAACTGTGTGAACATTATCAAAAGCCTTTATTAATAATAGTCTTCTGTAGGGATTATGTATGGTCTGCAGTGGTCAGGTTCTTTTTAATTGAATGTGTGTGTAGTTCCCCATGCTTGCAATGGAATAGAATATGTATTGGGATAGCAGGAAACAAAACAAGTAAAAACAGAAGAAAAATATTGAACAAAACCAATAACCTGTTACTTTCCCTTTTGCCAATCTGAGCTTTTGCCTCCATCTAAACACCACCTAACCCTTACTTTACCTAAATGCCTTTGGGCTTGTCTAACTTAAATGCTTTAGAGAAATAACAAATAACGAACAGGTTCAAACCTCTCTTTTATTGACTCCCTATCCATACTTGCAAAGCCCTGTGTTAATCAGGGGATCCCTAGTTCAGTTATAGGTACTAGGTTAAGCTATTTCTTTTTGTTTGAGAAAACTGAATTCAAATGGAGGTATACAAACTAGATTGTAAATTCCTAGAAGTTAAGAACTGTGAGACTGGTTTTTTCTTTGTTGTTGGTTTTTTTTGTGTGTGTGTTTTTTTTTTTTTTGCATCTCCTACAATAGCTTGCACAGTCTCCTGTGTGCAAGAGAGATTCCATAAATATTTGTTGAATGAATAAAGTTTTAAACCTGGTTTTCAGAAGGAAACAAAAAAGCAAAATTATAAAATACTCTTAAGCCCTTTGTTATTCTTTGTAAGTGTTCCACATCTCGGATTACTTAGAACAAATCTTGCTTTCTACCTTCTTGTACCATTATGACCTCCTGCTTATTTAACTTCTTTATTTCCATTATAACCATCTCTTTGTTTTCTTATTCTGAGAGGAGTCCCATTGGAATTAGGAGGAGGAAGGCTTGAGATGCCTTTAACAATAAATTTTAGCAAGCAGTAAAGTCCTTTTCAAACAAACAACCAGAATGGACATCGTTTTGCTGAGGCATTGTGGAGCCCTGAATTGAGAATCAGGTTAAGTTCATTAATTCTGCCATTAACTAGACATATCACTATGGGCAAGTCTCTTAGTCTCTATGTTACTTTTATTTGGCCTATGTTATTTTTATTAGAGCCATTTAAGTTCACTGTGGGTTACTGAGAGTTTCCAGACCAATAGGTTGAGAGGCCACACACCACAAAAGTACACAAAGTTTCTGTGATTTGATTTATGTTACTCTGGACCTCAGTTTCTTTTTCTATAAAATGAGGGGTTTCACTAGATGACTTCTAGGCTTCATCTCCAAGTCTATGTTGATGCTCTGTGGAAATTGCCTCTGCTAGGATGAAGTGCCACCTTTCTGATCAATCAGTCAAGCTGCTCTATGTCAGACACTGTGCTAGGTGCTAAGGATACAGAGGAAAAACAAAACATTTTCTCTCCTCAAATAGCTTATAGTCTGTTGGGAAGGACAACATATACATGTATAACTGAAAAATAAATACACAACAATTTGAGGGGAAAGGGCACTAGCAACTGGGAGAACCAAGAAAGTCATCATGCAAAAGGTTGAACTGAGCCTTGAAGGAAACTAGGGTACATGAAGGGAATTAATGTATATAATAAGGTGAGAAAGGTAGGTAGAAGTGTCCTAGAGAGTTGTTGAGGCACTTAGGGATTAAGTGACTTGCTCAGGGTCACATAGCTAGTAAATGTCAGGCAGGATTTGAACGCAGATCTTCTTTAATCCAGGTTCAGCCTTTTGTCCATTATACCTTGCTTTCGCTAGGTTGAGAATGCTCAGGCTTAAGAGAGATCTTTAGCTTGTGTTAAAAACTATTCAGTAGGAAAAAATAACATTAAAGAAACAAAATTACATTAGATGCTCATCAGGGATCATGAACTAAGGAAAACTAAAATGAAAATTTTGAAAAGGAAACTTTTCTTCATATCTTAATGTCTAAAGTGTGTATGCTTATATAAAATTACATGTTACTAATACATGCTATGTTTTTTTGCTCCTATTCTTATATACACACACAAGATATATAAATTAAAAGCGAATGAGCAGTATTTTGTCTGTGTGTGGTTTATGAATCAGTCTCACTAGTGTAGACACAACTCATAACCTGATAATGTTGTAGCACAATAATAACATTTTAAATGATCTGCCTTTTAACATCATCAGTGGCTATGTTGCTGTGATCTTCTATAGTTAAGCTTTTTTTTTTCTTTTGCTGGTGGGGAGGGGTGCTGAGGAAGGGAGTCTGACATTTCAGGCTCTAACTACCTTGAAACTAGGATCAAGGTCATTATAAAATAGAATTAGTTAACACAATTAATTTTCCCAGTTAGAAATTTGTTTTGACTGTCAAAACAAAACAAAAACATGATCAAGTTCAAGTTGAAGAACAGGTGTCATTGATTGACATTATTATTGGATTCATGCCTCATTTCTATACCATTCATCTGTCTCCTACATTAAGTGTTCTTTCTCTGAGTTTGTTTTATTTTTTTCTTCTAACCTCTTAAAATTAGTCTACTTCTCCTTTTTATGTTGTCTTCAAATCAAATGATAAAATTATTTTTTCATAAGAATTGTCAAAATTACATTCAGCTTCTTTTATTTTTTGCATTACTTTCTCCCTCTACCCCAAACTTCCATGGGGCTAAGATTCAACTTCAGCTTACTTTTTTTGTTTTTGTTTTTTGTTTTTGTTTCCCAATTTGAACGTTTGTTCTTTTCCTCCCCCATCCCTTTCTAGATGTATCCTAGCTGTGCTGACCTCTGCACTATGTAGTATTGTCATCTGGTGGATTGTTTGTGACTGCATTCTTCCCATCCTGCTATTCTGTCTAGATGGTTTAAGAACCTAGTAACCATCAGGACCCTTTGACAGATAGCCACTGTGTAAGTGTCCCATTCCATTTCTCTACTATTACTCACTTTTGGTGTCCAGTATGTTTCTCATGATGCATGTGTTTATCCATATTCCCCCTCTCCAGGCTTTATTGTAAAGGTTGATTTGATTTGCATGTTTTTTTAAAGATTCTTTTGAGTATTGGTGAAAACTGTTCATGTCAACTGTTTGAAGGGGTTAGTAACATATAGGACATTTAAAAGATCCATCTTTTGATTTTGCCTTAGAAATAAAATATAAGTTGATGAAATAAAAAATATAAAAATAAGGACAGTGATAATTTTTATCTCATCCCATACTCATCAGATGAAGTTAGTTGTGATTTTGATTTTCTTCTATTGAATTTGTGTGCGCAATTTCTCTTAGAGAATTTATTCTTTAGTTTACATCCCTTTCTGGTTCAATGAGAAGAGTTCTTCTGTTGGTGTTTTATTAAATGGTGATTGATGCCCTTCATCTTGCCTCTTAAAATCTGTTATCTAGCCATTATAACAGTTTTGTCTTTTGTCCACGTAACAACCTCAGTGTTTCCCCTCTATTAAGTTTTAGTTGTTTTCTTTCCTGAGTCTAAATGTTCTATTTCCCTCACTTTGGGGAATTGCATTAGGTACAGCTTTTCAATACTTTCTATCAAATCAAAATAAGAAGGGAAGAAGACTCACAGGGGCAAGATTCATAGTGTTGTTTATGAATGAAGATGACTGCAGCTTCCCACCACCACCACCATCCTTCTCCCGTACTTCCCCTAAAAGGTTGCTTTCATAAAAATGTTCTAAAAGATTTGTTATTGGAGTAAACATTCTCTTGGAAAATCAACTTCAAAAGGAAAGTCATGGCAATGAAGAGGCAAGACTTCTTTGTTACAGAAGAATAATTTGGAAAGAAAAAATATCTAAGAACTTATACCAGAGTCCTCAGGGTAACAATAAAGGAAAGTTATCTCTTATTTTCTTTGATATTCCTTCTCTAGGATTTCTGACTTGTCCCAACTTGGACTTAATTTATAGTCTATAATAGATTGCCAAGATCTTCTGCTCCATAGATGAAATAGAAGCCTGCTTCAACCAAGAGTAAAATCTGGTATTCATTGGGCTCTTAGTATGGCTTTAAAAGACTGGAAATTCCACTTGTAATTCAGAATTTAAGATCTTAAATTCCATTTCCCCCCACTTATTCTTGAGGGGAAAAAAACTCTCCCTTATTGTATTCTTGCTTATGACATTCTCCTGGACATGATATTACTGCAGCCTAATTAATATACAGTTATAAGGTTATACTGCCTTTTATATTTCCTCTTCAGAGGTACTTTTTTCTTTCTGTGCTTGGCAGATTGTAAGGTTCCAGAATATTTGCTAATTTTCAAGGATTGGTTTGTTGGAAAGAGGTGACAACTTAACTTTTAACATTTATCTCTACTAAGGAGAATGAGCATTTTATGGACATATGAGCCTCTCTCAGCTATCCCATAAAGTAAATGGGGGATATAAGGAACAAGCTGCAGCTTTTAAATTATTGTAGAAACTTGAATGAGGTGTAGAGTTCATCTTGAAAGATCCTTCTCTTAGTATCTTGTTGCCTCTAAAACAGTTCCTGGCTTTTGTTTTGTATTTCTAGACCAATTTCAAACTGTCTAGAGTGTTTGTATTTAGAATTCTCATCTGTATTCTGCAGACAGCTGCAATCTTATTTTTATTTAATTTTGCGGGTGACTGAGATATAAGCTATTCTTTTCATAGGAGATGAATAGAAAGTACGAGAAACAGTGTTATCATTGTTGTTTTTTCACATCCATCATTGGTCTTAATCTCCTTTCAACAGTTGTTTATTTGTGAGGCACTAAGGTCGGAGTCCCAAGTTGGGAGGACATAGTACAGATGCCACCTCTGACACATAGTGTATATGGGACTCTGGCCAAGTCAGAGTAACCTCTTGGAGACTGTTTCCTCGTCTATAAAATTAAAACAATACCTGAAATATGTACAGCATCATAAGATTTGCCGAGTACTTTCCTTATATTTGAACCTCACAAAAGCCTGCAAGGAGGCATTATAGGTATATTGTTATTTTCACTTTACAGAGGAAGAAAATGAGGATCTAAATGATTAAGTGATTTGTCCAGGCTCACACAAATAGGAAGCATCAGAGACAGGTTTGAACAAAGTCTTCTTATTCCAGATCTAGCACTTTGTCTCTTTCATGATAGTTTTGTAAACTTGAAAGTTCTATGGGAGTTACTGTTTGTAAGACTAGTACCCATTCTACCTCATACTGAATGCAAACCCTTGAGCCCTATGGGGTTTTTTTTTTCTTCTTTGTTATGAGGTATCTCTTTTCACATTTGTTTCCAACAGTTGCTTATTTCGGGGATGATAACAGGATGAGGGATCAAAATTAGATTGCATCATTCTGTTATCTGTTGACTCTACAGCTCTGAAATAAACTGTGTTGACTACCGCAGCTGTCTTCTCACCATCCTTGTGGCAGATGAGATTATTTGATTCTATCAGTAACATAGCTACTGTTTTCTGATCAGTAATTTTTTTTTAAACAACAATCTGTGATCTGGCATGTTTAAAAATTAGGATGAGCGTGGTGCTTTTATTGATAGAAGGAATTCTCATTTACCAATGCAGACTAGAACCTCCTCATGCTGTCAGGGTCACAGAGCCAGGAGGTGGGTTATCAGAGGTGACACTCGAACCCAGACCTTCCTCCTTTAAGACCAGTTCTCTGTCCACTATACCAAGTTGCAGAGATTAGGATGTCCTAGATAGCAAAATCGTATATGTGGCATGCATGGATTCCCCATTTTCAAAGAATTTGAATAAAAGAAAATGTCTCTAAAACTATACTGACTATAGCTTAATCTTTATTTGATCCAATGGGCAGGTACTTCAGGAACTTCAACTGCCTCAATGTGTTCCTGAACATCATTTGTGGTTGTTCAGAAATTTCTGTTAATTCAGTTTGGTTCAATAGAATGGCAGGTACACCAGCTCTTTCTATGTTTTCTGTGTTGTTCAGATACCGGAATACTAGGTGACCAAACAGTGGAAAGAATAGCCAGATGGATGAGGCCTTTGATTTCTCCCCTGGGAGGAGCACTTTCACATTAAATATTCCGTTTTATGGCATGAAAGGCATTGAGTACTTTGCCTTTCAGGGTGGCAAATTCTTTAAAGTTTCAGAACTGACAGAGGCTCAAAGACATGAGAACCAGTGAGAAGAGAAAGGGATTATAAATGTAAACCATGGAAAACAGAACTTTGTTGAAAGATTTGACAATAGAAGGGGGGCAAGTATACCTGAAAGGTACTGTGTTTAATGAAGCAATGTCAGTGGCTTGATTTGAGGGATGGAAGAGAGTAAGATGAAAACATTGTATTTCATCAAATGATGCTACCTTCTCAAAAGTAGTTATAGCGCACCATGACAGGTGTTAGGAGGTGTAAGACACAGGCCCTGCATGAATCTTATGGTCTAGTAAGGGAGTATTAACGTATACATAAATAAATGTAGTTCAAACTGAGGCATAAGTGTATCAGGACATAAATAATATTCTGAAGGATAGAAGTCATTACCAGTTGAGAGGATCAGAGGAGGATGCTTTGAAGTGGCATTTTACTTTGACTATAAAAGATGAATAGGCTTCCAATAGACCAGGATAGATGGGGGTAATTCAGGGTTTCAAAAAAACAAAAATGCAGGAGGTATGCAGAGACAGGAATTCAGCTCGGCGAGATCACGTGAGGGGAGCAGTTTGAGGCTGGAAAAGCAAGGTTATGCCCATCACATAATGAAGAGCGCTGAAAGTGAGACTGCAAGAGATTGGATTTTATTCAATAGGCAATAAGGAGTCATGAGAAAAGGTTCAACAGAGCTGTGATACAACAAGGATCTATGCACAAGGAAGATTAGTCTGGCAATAGTGGGAATGGATCAGAAGGGGAAGAGAATGGGACCAGACAGATGGATTAAGAGGTTTATATAAAAGTTATGGCATTGCCAGTAGAGAAGAGGAGAATGAGTATGCAAGAGATTGTAGAGATATAATTAGTAGATGTGGAAGTTAAGGAAAAGGATGAGTGATACATGACCCTAAGAAGACCTGATTTTGGTATATCCTGTTTCCTCTCACTTTCGTTGATCGACAGTAAATTACACAGGCTGTGGCTCAAGCTATGTATTTAGTTTTTGAAGACAACAGATTCTGTGAGGATGAAAAGTCGTATAATGTAATGTAGTAAATTTTCCAGTGTTTAGCACAGTGCCTGGCACATAGTGGGTGCTTACTAAATGTTTTATAGAATGATTGATTCATTCGTTGGTTGAATTCACCAAATGAATTCACTTGTGGTGGAAAATTTCTAACTTGATTAGTCAAGACTCATTTTTCCTAGAAAAGCAACATGATTCAAAACTGTTGTTCATGTACTTTCCTCATACGTGAATTACTAAACATTTTCTTACTTTACATAGGCAGGTGAATGAATGAACGAGTAACCTTTCTCAACTGAGACCAGTGATGCCCTGTTTAACTGTCTAATTATAGTTCTGTGTCCTGGGATTTTTGTTTCTGGAACATTCAGCACAGGTGACTTGACTGTGACTAATTCCAAATCAATCGAAGGGTGGTTATTGGCTAATTAGTTCACACTTCATCTCCCTCAGAACTGAGGGAGAGAGATTTTAACAAGCTTTTGAATATTTGAAGGATGATTTCATGCTTTGTCTTCTTTGAAAACAAAAGCGTTTTTCCCACCATCAAATATGTCAGTCCTGGCCTGGAAAGCTGTCAAGAAAAAGGCTTGATTTTTCTGTTATGGTCTTGGCACAGTCATGGAATGGATTAGATAATTAATCCCTGAGAAGCTCTTCCAGATTTCTAGTGATTCTATGATAAGCAAAGCATATTTGCTGTCAGCGGTACCGGTGGAAATTAGTCTTTTGGCTGATTACCTTGCTGGACTACTTTCCACTGTGGTTAAAGAAGTGCTAACCTTGTTGGAGGAGTTCGTCATCTTTACTGGGTTGTAAAGGGACTAACTCCCTTTGGTTAAGTATTAGCCACAGCCCCAAAAAATGTATACATAGCAAAAACCATCAGATGCAGGACTTGTCCTTAAGTTGGAACTGGGTTCTGCTGTACCTTAGGATCATGAAATTATAAAGAATTATTGTTGTTGTTATTCATGCAGAATTAATTGGAGGAGGAAATGGTAGAGTACATTGTTAGGATTGAGGAATGTGTTCTGACCAGTAGTCATTGTTCAACAAAGAAAATAATTTTTAAAAGCATCATAATCTAGAGAGGCGGCATTTACTCTACTCTATACTCCACAGAGTGCTGACCCTAAGTTGAAGTCCTATTTCTGGTCTTGGGCAAGTCATTTAATTTCCGAACTCCCCAGCCAACTTCCATAAGACTGCTGCAGAGAAGATGCTGATCTGAATTGGTAGGAGTTTCCTTACCTAGAGATCCCTATACCAAGGAAATCACATGTCCAGTCAAAAATATATGTATAATCTTGTAAATTATCATCATTAAGATACAATATCATAAAAATGCACAAGTGAAAAGTGAAAAAAAAAATCTTTTTTTCCTCCTCCAGTTAATCCAAGTTTTGTTGTTGTTAAACATCAGTATTTGAGCTGAGCAGCTTGAATGGACTTGGAAGTTTAGATTTTTAAAATGTAATCCAAATTCCAAAACCGTTGGCATGGGACTCTCAGCTTATTGGTGGAGATCAAATGCCATGAGGGGCAAAGGAGGAAGGACTCAAAATCACTTCCCTTCTTCTCTGAGTCACCATTCTGTTCTTTGCTGTTGTCCTGCAACAATAATGTGAAACATATGGTTTACTCTATGAAATGTGAACTTTGTCTGGGTTTCTTATTTCTAATTCATGGGCATAATTATGTTAAGTGTAAGACATGTTTGGTTTTTGTTTGCTTTTAAACTGTTTATTGAGAAACCGAGTTCTTTAAGGTGACCCAAAATGTATAACTTTGTTTTTGCTCCCTTAATACAGTAAGCTAACGTGGAGAGACAGAGTGACTTAAGTGAATAGAAAGCTGATCTCAGAGCCTTCAAGACCTGGGTTCAAGTCCTGGTTCTGACATATATTGGTTGTATAACCTTGGGCAAGTCATTTAATCTAAGACTTTTCAGTTGCAGAGAAGGTGGCACCCGCTTTGGAAAAAAGATTTTCCTGACCCTTAAATTCTCTGTGCATATGAAATAAGAGATACAGCCAGTCTCTATCCCTAGCCTACTTTTTTCATACTTTGGAAAAATCCAGGGATTAAACTTTTATTTCATTAGGAACTTGGAGCCATAGTAATAGATAATTGATATAACCCAGACGAGTCTCATATTTGCTGAATAGTCGAAAAGGCATCTTATTTAATATTTGTAGCTGGAGAGAAGTTTAACTGTTTTTAGTTGTTTCTTACTGCTTGTAATTGTATCAGTTATGAACTTTGCAGCCTTGAGGAATTGAAGTGACTTCTGATTTTTCATAGCTGAAAACCATTAGGCATTAGAAGTTACATTAACTTTAGACACATAGGGGTGACTTTTTTCTCTTTTGTCGGTAGTCGATTTAAAAGTCAAAGGCTCATCTAGATTCCCCAAAGCACACTCGATGGGGTGTGGAGGGGGAGTTAATAATCCTGATATTTCTCTTGAGAAGGGGAATTAATAGACAACACATAACACATCAAGAATGCCTTTAATTACAGAGGACATATGCTTCAGCATCTGTGAACAAATTTGTTTCTGGAAACGTCAATCCATAATGAAAATATGTTTTATATTAGAAAAAAATGGCTTCTGTCAACAATTTGAAAACAGTTACAGTTCATATGATTTTATTTTTTCCAACTTTTCAGAGTAATTCTTCAGTCCAGTGTTCAGAGCAGTAAAACATCTGAACCTAACATTTCTGACAGTTCAGGCATTTTTCAAAGAACTACCAGATCTGCTGCAAGAAAAAGCAGTTTTAAAAGGTGAGGAAAGAATCTTACCTTTCTAAAAAGATTCATGCTTTGCTTTTTTAGCACAACTTTTTGGACCACCCCTATCCACCACAGGAGCTGGAGTTTACCATTGGAGAAAACAGATTCCCAAGGATCAAAAACAAAAATACTAAAATCTGCCTTTCTTTTTTAATGTACTATGAATTTCTGGACCTTTTAATGCTGTGTCATGCTTTGATTTAGCCATAGTTGATTCTGGACACTAGAAGCTTTGAGCTCTTATTTTTGACATGTTGTGAAGTTAGGAATTGCTATGCTCTCACACGTTCTTATCAGGTGATCTCAGAGCTCCTTCTTAGGGTTTGGAAGATCTCCTTCCACATATGACAGTCAGTGAGATTCTCCAAATTATTGGAATAGCTGATGTGGACAATTATGATGAAATATGCCTCCCACTGCATTTCCTTTTGTGACTGTTCCTCTCTTTTTCTCACTCAAACTATGCCAAGTAGTTTGGACTTAGCAATTTTTCTCAGCCTCGCATAATGAAAAATGAACTTTGTGTAACATATCCATATCACCCATCCAATGTAGGCTTCAACATAACCCTAGAAGAGTTGTTATTGAAAGTACCTTTGGGTTAGAAGAGGGAATAAGCTGGTGAGACAGAGGCGGTGGGAGTAGAGATAGAATTCATTCTGAAGAAAATAATCTAGCTTCAAATCTTGGTTCTGCTACTTAGTAGCTATGTCACCTTGGGTCAGTCACTCAATATAGCTGTGCTCAGTTTTCTTATTTGTAAAATAATGATAATGAGACTTGCGTTATTCCTTTATTACAGGGTGATTGTAAAACTTAGACGAGATAAATCAATCTTCATAAAATTCTATATAGTGGTCCTCAGATTTTTTTTTTAATCACTCATTGAGCTGTGCATGTGATTTTTTTTTAATAGTCATATAAATTAGAACTGGGAGGGACCTTAGAGATCCTATTTCAACCTTTCCATATTTTATAGATGAAAGTAGAGCTTATGGAGGTTAAATGATTTGCCTGTAATCACACAAGCAGACTGGGGTTTGAACTCACGTCCACTCAATCCAAGTCTAGGGCTCCATCTGCCATTCCAAATGTGCTTTTATTATGTCACAGCTCTTTCATATGATATTGCATTCTCCTTCTCAGACTTGAATGTGCACTAAATAGCCATATGAGCGAGGAGTAAATTTGTTAAACTAAAGTGAAGTAAAACATTTTAAGGACATCCCTGTAGCAAAGATCTGAATTCTAATTCTAATTCTAATTCTAATTCTTTGCCAAATGGTAGGGGAAACTCAAGCTACACTCACACCCAACAGATACACATTTATGAAAAAGCAGACCTATGTCACAAATCTCACAAAGGTATGACATTGTAACCAGGTCTTACAAAGCACAAATTTCTAAGTAATGGTAACCAAAATAATTTTTCCTTACACGTTTAAGGGCAGTAATATAGCAAGCAAGAAGGAGCATTGCTGAGGGGGAAGAGTCGGCCTTAGGGTTAAGATAATCTGGGTTCAACTCCTGCCTCTATAATGTACTAGCCATGCTGCATTGGGTATTTAGCCTCTCAGTACTCCCAGTCAGTTCTGCAAAGGGTATAATTTACAAGTGATTTGGTGATTGTCCTTAGTAGAGGGAATTTCCTTTCCCAAAGAGATAAATTCCCATGTTTGAAAAATACAGTAGCTAGTGTTTGGTTGTTTCAGTTGTATTCTCTTCATGACCCCTTTTGGGATTTTCTTAGCAAAGATACTGGAGTGGTTTGCCATTTCCTTCTCCAGCTCATTTCACAGGTGAGTAAACTGAGGCAAACAGGGTTAAAGGATTTGTCCAGGATCACACAGTTACTAAGTGTCTGAGGCCAGATGTGAACTCAGGAAGATGAGTCTTCCTGACTCTAAGCCAGGCTCTCTATCCACTGCACCAGCTAGCACAGTAGTATAGCTGGAAATTAATGTTTTATCAAATGTATGGGGGGGTGGTCAAGGATTGAAGAAGGTCCAGAGGACAAGGGGTGAAGAATGTTCTTTGATGGTTGGATTGTTTCACTGTGCATTTGCAAAATGAGTATGCCACTAAAACTCTGTGGTAGTAGGTAGTAGGTGGTAGGTGGTAGACCCTCCGGTTAAAAAGGAAAGATATAAAAGTAGCAAAACATGATTGCTTTGTTTGCATACTTTTCACTGAACTGATTTTAATATGCCACAGAAGGGTTTATTTTTCCTTGTCAGTTTAGACTCTCAAAGATAAAGAAATTAAATTAAAAAAAAAAATAGTCCTTACTTCTCACCTTTGCAATATTTCCAGTCTAAAAAACTGCAAATCATTAGATAATACTTTAAAGACTCATTTCTCATTCCTACTCTCTGCTCTTATGAGATGAGTTATGTTGGTGGTAAATTGCTTAAATTATCGCATTGTGGGTACATAGAGTACAAGAGAAAGAATTGTGTGAACATCACCTTACGTCTGTTTGGGTGAGAGTAAAAGGAAGAAAAGATTGCGTGGATAGATAAAATACAGAACATCTAACAACTTTAAAAGGGGCATACAGAATTGGCTTAGCCATTTCAGCAAGCTTGAATGCATTTTTTCCATCATCAATGTCGGTAGTAGTTTTGCGCCCCCTCTCCCCCAACTGATGTAAAGTAGAACAGATAACAGTGTAGCTAGGGGGGCATAGTGGATAGACAGCCAGATATTATCATTATTAATGTAACAGATAACAGGGTATCAATGTGTTAAAGTGTAAAGACATGTCTATGCCCTTTACAGAATCTAAAGAAACTTCTTTGCAGGAATTGAAAGGGCTGCTAGTCATCAGCTGGCTAAATTTTGGCCATGCTCCTGATATAGCATCCAGAACATTAAGTCAGTCTGCCCTGCTTACTAGCTGTGTGACCCTGGGCAAGTCACTTAACCCCAATTGCCTTAAAAATTTTTTTTAAAAAGTGCTAATTTTGGGGCAGCTAGGTTGCACAGTGGTTAGAGTGCCAGCCCTGGCGTCAGGAGGACCTGAGTTCAGATGCAGCCTCAGACACATAAAACTCAATGGCTATGTGACTCTGGGCCAGTCACTTAACCCAAATTGCCTCATATAAAAAACAAACAAAACAAAAACAGCCTGCCTTGGAAGTAGTGAGACTGGGAGTAGCTTCATATGATTCTTGTGCTTCTAACAGAGACTGGCAGAATCATGGATGGGAATTCTCTCCCCAGTGGCCATGTATTTTGCAGCAGAGCTACTTACTCAGTAGGAGACAGCAATCCAGCAAAGAGAGGGTGAGAGCAAGAATCACATCAAGGAGCATGACCTCTGACAGCTGAGAAAAGAGGTGACTGGATTCAAGAGAGATCTAGCCCTGACAGTCCAAAGTTGAGCTGCAGAAAGGGTCAGACACAGAAAGACTGGCTGAGCAACTTGCCCAACAAAGATTATTGGGTCCAGAAGGGAGTACCATAAAAATACCACGAGAAAAGAAAGGCCATCACAGCCCTATAATACCAGAGGACTGAGTTACCCTGACTATGTGTGTCTCACTTCTTGTTTGCTCTTACGGCCCACTCTTTCCCAAGATGACTGTGTGTATTTGTGAGGGTGCACTCTAGATTTATGGCAGTGAATGTTTTGAAGCTACTGTTCTTACTAAACTTACTACACTAACTACACTATCTCAGCCTTTTTTTTTCTTTCTAATTGTGACTGCTGACTATAATGGGTAGCCCTACTAGTTGAGGCTTGTGAGCTATAGTTTTAGGAGTATGTTGGGAGTAGATGGGCACTTTCCCCTCCCTCCCCCACCAGGGCTCCAAACTGTATTCTCCCCTAAACATAGCTTTCCTTTTATTTTTTTAAAATTTACCTTTCCTGATTTCTTTAGCACTTCAGACATATGGAGACCTTTTATCATAGAATTGAGTTAGATCACAAATTTGGTAACACTAAAAAGTAGGGTTACTCTTAAGTATCCTTTAGTATAGATTGAGTTTCAGCTCAAGAGACTATTCTGAATTATTTGGAAATTGATTGTCCAGTTACTTCTCATCTCCGTTTGCACAGTTTTACCATTCATTTGTACCACCATTAAAAGGTGGAAAATTACCATGGACAATTGAAAACTGTGTTTTTAGCTCATGATGATATTTTAAAGCTTTAATTTCAAAGTGTTTGGGGATATGCTTTCGCACCACCTTTAGAGGAATTGAAAAACTCATCATCCAGGTAAAGAATGTACTGGTATCTAAGTTTGTCATATGGGCCATTGATTACTGTAAATGGGTTTTTTTTTCTCTTTTAGGTATAAGTACCTGGGCATTCAATATAAGCCAGGGTTTTGTATACATCTAAATGTACTTTTGCTTTTTTTTGGAAAATGACTTTTAGTCTTACAGTGAAATGGAACCCAAGACTGTGGCTCATGACTCGAGTCCTGCTACATTGCATTTGATGGTTGTCCATCTAGTGGATACCTGTCACATCCTTCCAGGGCTTTCCTATTCCTTTCACATCCATAGCCTTCTGGAGAAGTCTGTAGTAGTCCAACCTTGTCCCTTCTGGTGGTAGAGGTTCCTGAGCAAATTTTGAGGATTCAGAATGTATAATTTTGAGAGTACTTGAAATAACCATGTTGGAAGAATGGATTTCCAGCGTGTTTCCATGGTACAAAGCAGTGTGCAGGTAGTTTGCATAGCTGTGAGAAAGACTTCAAGTCATCCAAACCTGCATTGAAAGGAGGAGATTTGGGGCAGTGGGGAAATAGATTATAAAGGCAGAATTACGCTATTTTAAATGGAAAACTCCTTATACAAAACATATAATTAACAAATTCTTTGCCTCTTATTTGCATGTGTTTATGTCACTTGTTTTTACTCATAGGCCTAATTTCTTGAAGTTAAGAAAACCACACCGGCATTCTGGATAAATAATTTATGTATAGTGTAGTCACTACCTTTTGTTAAAAGGAAGAACCTGTCACCTAGTTCTTGGTGAATTTTAGATGTGTATAATCTGATTCATTTTAGTAGAGTTTAGAATAGCTAAAGTAAGGATTTTCAAATATTGGAGTCTGTTTTAAATATCCAATTTATTACAAAAAATCATACCCTGTTCTTCTCCTGGGGTTTTAGGTAGCTTCCTCAGGGCCCAGAGATTGATCGTACTGGTAGTTCTGTCTGAGAGGCCTTCTCTTGGTATGCTGTTCATGTGTTTATATCTCTGGGTGCTCTATTTACATAGCAATTCTTTACATAGCAAATGTACTTCACTTATTTGCTTGTATTTATGAAGTGGTTTCCTGCTCAGGTGTTCCATAAGCACTCTATTAAAATTCATAAAATGACTTCCTATTGGTTTTCAT
Organism: Vombatus ursinus; assembly: GCF_900497805.2. Taxonomy (NCBI): domain Eukaryota; kingdom Metazoa; phylum Chordata; class Mammalia; order Diprotodontia; family Vombatidae; genus Vombatus; species Vombatus ursinus. The sequence continues at coordinate 17,056,744 of NW_020954585.1, forward strand.
TCAGGTTGCAAAGTTCTACAACTTTGGAGAGCTTCTTTGCCAAACTGATAAAGAATCATCAACTATGATGGGGAGAAGAAATAAAGAACATGTGTTAGCCATACTCCTTCTCTACTTACACATCCTAGAGGAAATACCACCATGTTTAATATGGCAAGCATGCACAATAGTAATGTGTGTGTATATGCACACCCCTATACCTACAGCTATGTAAATCCATTGTCACAAGCTTCTGATAAAACTACAGCAATTTAAATGAAGGAGACAAATGGCATTTAAATCTTCCTGGATTAGTGGCAAGCCAGCTCATTGACCAACATAATGCTTTGACTTTGAAATGTTAGGTTGGGGAGATGAGTTACATGCTTCTCTATTCCCTAGGTCTACAGAGTGAAGGTGATAAAATATTGATCCCTTGAGACGTAGCTGAAGGAATGTTTAAACATTTCTCCTTGGAGAGTGACTAAATTCATTTACTAGCTAGTTACATAGGATTTGTCTATATTTAATTTTCATTAGGAGAGGGAAAGAATTTTCACATTGATTTTCTGAAACCCTTATTTTAGTGTAGGTCACATCTTGCAGTGCTCGAATTTTCAGGAGTCTGAATTCATCATCTTGTTTTCATTTGGTTCTCTTAAGTAGATCTTTGTGTAAATAATCCCTTTCTTTTTATAAGGTCATATACTCAGGCATCACTGATTTTTCCTAGGAAGCCATCCTATGTACAAATTCATTCATTCCCACTGCAAGAGTATTTTTGTTGTAATTTCTATGACCTTTAGTTGACTTGTTCTCTTTAATAGCTGCCTCTCTGGAGGGTTTTTGCTTGCTGGCCATTCGTTCAGGTGAAGTACTAGGGATAGAGATAGAGACAGGGATAGCACCTATGATTTCAATAATTTGGGAAGCTCTTAGATGAGAAAACTCCCTCTGCCAGTGCAGGGCAGCACCCTCTTTTCAATTTCTCGTCTTAGAGAGTTCCTAGAATACTGAGAGGTTAATCAACTTTCACAGAGTTGCACACAACCAGCATGTGTCAAAGGCAGAACAAAAACCCATATCTTCCTGATTCCAAAGTCAGCTCCTCTTATTCTGATTAATCCATGTTGCCATTGAATAAATGCAATTCTGCACGCTTGTTGTAGTAAACAAAGATAACTGTCCAAGGGCCTGTTGCTTATAAAATTTAAATATTTCTTTGTTAATTATTCTTTTGGAAGTGCTTCCTTTTTTTAGTTTCTTTACCAAAAGACTTCTTAATTTGTGACATTTCCTTCATTGTCACTACCATGGCTCTTTGTTCTCTTTGCCTCTTGTGGTGGCAGGAACTCAGATAACCATCTCAAGTACTGTGACTGCTGAAACTTCAGAATTTCTGGCTTTTCCATCTGGTTGTAACAGTTGGTTGTATCATTAGCTTGTTGACTATTGTTTTTTTTTCCAGTGGCAGGAGGTAATGAGTAGTAGATCTGATTGCTTGGCAAAGTCAGTAGATCACTTTAAAGTTAACTCAAGTAATAAATCCGACAAACTAGATCCAGCATGGTGTGACCTATGAAAATTAAGAGAATTAAATAAAACTGTTCTAGTGGAAATGAGTATGTATATAGATGGCAGTCATCCCAAATCTAATCTTTGCATGATAGGACTTGAACTTTCAATTTCTTCAGTTAAAGAATTGGCTTTTTATGACTTTTTGCTTTTAGCTCTTTTGTTGTATTGCACTTAAGGAAGTGGGGTGGCAGGGATTAGAACAATCTAGGAAATGAGTTGTTCCTCAACAGTTGAGGTGCAGTTCTTTTTCTTTATGGAGTGTTCAGATCATACCTCTCTGCCCTTCCATAGTGAGAGTGGATTTCACCAAGGATGTTAATGTATGCAAATGCTATGCCACAAGGCAGGTAGATATCCTTTTTATCATTCTGCTCTTAGTTAAACTGGAAACTACTGGAGCTGCCAGAGCCTTTTCTGTTACCTCATTCTGTCTTTTAAATAGTTAATATTTCTTTATCCATCCTTCTGCGGCAGCTAGGTGGCTCAGTGAATAGAGTGCTGGGCCTGGAGTCAGAAAGACCTGAGTTCAAATCCAGTCTTAGACACTTACTAGCTGTGTGACCCTGGGCGAGTCACCTAAATCTATTTGCCTCAGTTTCCTTATCTGTAAAATGGCAAACCACATCAGTATCTTGGTCAAGAAGATCCCAAATGTGGTCACAAAGAGTCTGACAGGACTGAACAACAACATCAGTCTTTCTCCTTTCCTTTACTCTAGTTCTCAAGAAGGAAGGAAAGAACAGAAATCCTTTGTGACAAAGTGCTTATACAAATTATGTTATTTTAATTGTTTTAATGCTCTTTTCTTGGAGAATTGAATCATTTTTTGCCAGCATCGTCACTTGTCTGTCCTTCTTTTATGGTTAATAACTGTACTATACTTTTAAAATGTTTGTCTTAAAAATGTACCTCAGGAACCTTATAATTGTTCATCTTAAATGTTGTGATATTTTAGCATATATTGGCAAAAATGTTTTTTTATTAGAATGTTGTATCATTTTGTCTTTGACCAGTATTGTGAATATAGGACATTTTTACAGATCCATTTTAAACATCTTTTTTTTTCCCCCCAGTAGCCACTCCATTCCAAGGACTAGAACAGTCTTGCGTTAAGTTTAAAAAAAAAAATGTGGCCGGAACTGAAGGAATCCTCTAGGAAAAGGAAAACAGTAGGACCCAGCACAGTTTGTTTGAAAACCAAACAAAAAAGCAAAAAAAAAAATTCTCAATTTCCTCCAGCTAAGAGACTTGATCAATGAAGAAAATGTACATGAGAGTTTAATTAGTTGAATTTATTCATACTAATGAGTCTTGAGGCCAGTGATTTGATGAAGAACTCGTATCTCTGTGTCAAGAAATCTTTGAAGTTTGGCAAACAAACAAAAGTAACCTATTGTAAATTTAGTCTCAGGTGTAAATATGAAGCCCTCTATTGTCAAGAGGGATCAAGAGTCTGTTTGGTGCATGTGTATAAATTGTGATGGCAATCATTTTTAGTTCTTGGCCTCCAAAGGAATGGAGAATTCAAGGCAGGCTTCTGTATATTTATTTTCTGTTTGTCCTTGCTATGTTCTATTAAGATGTAAATGGAAACTGCTTTATTGAAAGAGTATTTTTTCTTGATTTGCTGTAATTTGATTTATATCATGTTAATTAGCAAAGTACCACCAAACTGCTTGCTTTTCACCAAAAAGTGTTTTACTGGTAACCTTACATAAACACTGTTATGTGTTTTGGTACAAACAAAGTGGTTCTTTCAGAAAATATTTGAAAACTAGTGAAAGAATATGATCATTGCTTTAGAATGGACAACTGGTTTCAAATAGTACAAATGCTGCATAACTTCATTTCTCATCCTTAGACCATTTAGTAAGTGAATAGTGCCCTGTGACTGGTCACTGTTTCGTTGCCCAGTAACACAAACAGAGAAAGCTTTTCTTTAAAAAAAAAAAAATACTGTGATTTCTCTTTTCCCTTTACAAAACAAAAATTACCAAGTAATTGAAATTTTTCTTATGGTACTACTTTAATTGAATTCTGTTATTGCTTTTTTTCCTTATCTGATCTTCTCCCTAGTTTCAAACTACATATATTGGTTTACATCTACAGATTTCAGTTATTGGTAAATATGAGACCTCACTTATTGCCTTTATTTAGGGTATACAACAGTGTAACTCTTTGTATAGTGCCTTCTTCAAACCAACGAAGCAGAGTAGATTCTGTGAATGTTAGATGACAGTTACAGAAATTAAATTTAAAACTTGATGTATCTTATTACATACAGTAATGAGGGGCCCAATGGCAAAGAATATTTGAGTATCCTGAGTTCACATGTATTTCTTTTCCACATGCACATGAATGAAGTGTGTGATTGTTATTTCACTAGACCAGTTTCAGGCAGTCCAGTATGAGAAATTGGACCATTGAAATCTAGAAAAGGGATACTTTTGTAATATAAATACAAATGCATAGAATAAATGTCAGCCATGTTTATTTTTATACCTAATTTATTTTTAAGAGCTGTTGTTAAAAGAAAAAAAAAAGGCCCTACTCGGGCTGAAGGATGATTGTAATTATAGCCTGTAAATGCAAAAAAAAAAATGACTTTGAAGCATTGGTTCCATTTGTGGGGCAAGGGGTAATTCTCTCATATAACGCATTGAAATTGGTAACTGACCTAGGTTCCTGCAGTTTAGCACAAAATAATCCTCTCTACCCTTGAGACAGATGATTTGAGGGTAGGACTGGAAACAATGGGACGTCGACCATTAAATTAATTGGCCCACAGGCAAAGTCATTTCCTCAAGTGGCTACTGGCTCCTCCTCTCTAGGCCATATGGGGAAAAGAGTATTCTGCTATACTATGGTAGGGGGAGAAAAATAAGGAAAGAGAGAAGCCCACAGTTATAAAAAGTGAGTATAACCTTAAGCCCCCAATTCTCAGGTCTATTTTCTCATTCTGACTCTGATTTTTTTAAAGACTTTTCTGTATTAATAACCATATATAATCAAGTTCAAATCTAAACCACTTGAAGTTTCTTTATTAAATTTATTGGTCTTTTAAACAAAATGGGAAAACCTCTGCTTTCCATCTCTAAAGTGAGCAACTTGTCTCCAAGACTGGTTAAGACAATTTTTGGGGGGGGCTAGTAATGAAGAATCTTGGCTGAAGTGTTTCCACCATAAACATTTTAGCCTCCAAATTGCCATCACATGGTGAGTCTTCAACTCAGTCTTTCTTGAATTTCTAACCATTTTAAATGTCAGCAAGGATCTTTCTCCTTCATAGTTTAATGTTCATCTGCTCTGTTCATACCAGAATTAGTCATAGGAAGTCTGAGTTTGGTTAAAAAGCATTTCTTTGTTGGCAGCCCTCAGTGACTTGAGCTGGTATGTGCCAAGGAAAACAGCAGACAGAGCATGTGGGTGGGGGTGGGGGGAGAGGGACATATTTAGGGATTAAAAAGCATCTGGGTATGGCTGCTGGAAAGATTCCGTTAGAAGTCAGTTTTTTTTCTTTTTGACCTCCAAAAATATAACCAAATTGTTCTTCTAAGGTTTCTCACTCTAAGCCCATTTTGTAGAAGCACTGCTTAAACATAAAGAATAGTTTGTCAGATAAGGAGATTTCCTGTTCAAAGGAAACCAAATGCCCTAAAGAGGTAGATAGAAAACTAGCCTCAAGAGTTAATAAGCTTTGGATTCAAGTCCAACCTTTAACATGCACTTGCCCTGGGCAAGTTTCTTAATTTCACACTGCCCTTGGCATCTCAAAAAGAACCCAAGTTGAAAAAAAAGTGCCTATTTGCATTGGTCAAGGAAATTCCCCATCTGTTGCTCTCTACCATGATGAAATTCAGATAGGATCCCCTAAAAAAACTGTACTCAACAGCACTGTAGATTTCTCATGATCACTGCATTTTCATGGTTAAACAAGTTAAATGTTTTTAGTAGCTCTTCCATCTCTTTGGGACTGAAATAGTGACACTTAAAAGAGAGTAAAATAGAAATAATTGTATCTGAATTATTTTGGTCATAAAAGTAACGTTTTCCTCATTATCTTTTCCTTTTCTCAGAAAAAAAAGCACCAAATCTGTGAAGTGTTAAAATTTATTTATTGGAAGCAAAGAAGAATAAAAATAAAAAACCCTATAAAACCCTTAGCAGAAAGAAAGATTAGAGATAGATCTGTCTTAACTGCCAGGTTTAAAATTTTAGAAAGTATTTTTTTACCTAGCTGTGAATAATTGTTTCACCAAGCATTGCCTCAGTACAACAAGTAGCCTTACTTGTCCACCAGTGTGGTTGCTCTCCTAAACTTCACAATTGTTTAGTCCTAAAATTTAGTACTAACCCTCAGTCCCCTTACCATGGGGATTTTCATGGGAAAATTTTTTCAAAATTTCTACCTCGATTCTTTCCTCCAAGTTTTAGTTAGGAGCCGATTTCCCCATCAGAATGATTGGGGCCAACATGTTTGAGACTGAAGTATGATCCACTGTGACACATACTGTGGAGCTCTTGCTTTCTTGGGAGAAATTCTTCTGTAAGAAAGGCCCAAAGGTAATGCCTTTCATTTGATTTACATTTTCTCTCTGGGCAACAAGCAATTTACTCAAAGAATTTTGTGAAAAATAGCTTCAATTTCTATTTTCATACATCCTCTCCCATATCATCTCCCATTCCCCCTTGTTGAATTTTATCAAAAGCTTTTTAAATAACTGTTGCTCGGCCCCATCTTGAAGACAGTGGTTTTTTTTTTTTCCCTTTACTCTTTCATAATTCTTTCTCACCTAATAATGACAGAGTGGGATTAGCTTGCCCACCCCCTGTCTCCAGATCTTTGTATTCTCCATGTTGCTAAATGGAAATGCTGCAGACATGTTTTTAAAGACTGGACACTTAATAGTGTGTAGAAAATTACCTCCCGTTCATAGAGAGAAAAAAAATGACAGCAGCTCAGTTCACCGATTTGAGTACTGCAATTTTGTATTAATAATTTGCAGACTTTTATCTAATGTGCACTCATGTATAGGTTATAAAAAGTTTTCAAGTGTAACTGATTAATCAGTACTTATTTATCCATTGTCTTGATTTTTTTAAATTAAAATGTATATTTCTATTCATATTTTTTAAATCAGAGGGAACTGGTAGAGTGAATGTTTATTTTACTTAAGGTATTTTTCAGGTAAAGCTTCATAATAATGTCTTGTAAACTAGTTAGTTTAATAAGTATTGTCTCATTTGAAAATCTTGTGTATTATAACTGATTTTATACAAAATGTTAAATAGTGAAAATTGTATGCCTAAGATCATGTACAATTAAAACTATTAACCAGAAGCTGTTGCTTTATTTTCTGTTCATATTTACTGATAATCAAAAACTTGTCACAACTAGAATACAATTCATCATTTGTGGCCTCTTCCTGGGGTGGTAGGAACAGGAAGCATCTCACACTGAGGAAGTTATTGAAATAAAATCCTGTGGTGAACACTTGCCATTCTGGCATCAAGTGATAGAAGTGAACTTTTCCTCTTAGGAAACAATTCAGATTAACAAAAATATTTAAAAGTCAGGTCACGTGATCATAAAATCATGAATTGGAGTACAAAGAATTTTACATGTCATGTGGGCTAACTTAGAAAACATATAGAATCACTTCCTCGTTGTAAAGAGGAGGAAAGGAAGGCCCAGAGGTTAAGTGACTTGCCCAAGGTAACACAGCTAATGCGTGGTAACTAACAGTACTAGATACTATTCCCTGATTTTCTACTATCCTATGCTTTGTCTCCCTTACCCATATACAGCACACTCTCAATGATCTGTATAGCATGAAAGAAGAGGCCCAGCTAGAATCAATCCAACAGTGGGAAAGAAAAGATGTACATTTCATTTGGAATTGCTTTCCTAAACAATCACACTGTCTTGGCCCACTACTAAGTGTACCCTGGATGCACAAGCAACCCCTGGAATGGTCTGGTCAGATGGTCTGGTTGGCATTATGAGAAGAGGAAATATTTAGGTACACAGACAACATCCTAATAGAAGTACTTGACTCATGGACATCAGAAAAAAATGTTGATTCATTGAACATTTATCTTCGATGCAAGGCCAATATTTGATCAAAGTGCTGTAAGGTGTCAGAAAATAATTTAGCTTGACAATGTTTCCTAAGACTATCAAAACTTGGGTACTTCTTGAATACACTGTGGTGTAGGAGAAAGATGGCTGGATGTAGAGTTAGGTATCTGAATCTCAACTTTGCCACCATATAACTATCTGTTCGACCTTGGGCAAACTACTTAACCTGTTTGGGAGTTCGACTAGATTAAGGTGGCAGCTTGAAATTCATTTTGCTTGTAATTGAACCAAATAAAGGTTGAAGAAAAAAATCCTTCCCATTTGCAACTGAACATACATTTTTATTTTTCAATATTTCATTAAATGCATTAAGGGGGAAATGAAATGATGCATGAAATCAAAAGGCCCCAGGGAATATTAGGAATATATTTTTAATTACGTTTCTGTAGATAGTTTCCATTTTTACAATCATTTATGTTTCCCAATGCATTCCTTCCCTCATGCCTTCACTTTAAAATCAAGTATGATAAAAACATGTTTTTTTACTAACTTAAACATATTAAAGAGGTTCATTATATGCATTAGCCCACACCTATGGTTCCTCCCACTTCTACTCTTTAGGAATGGAAAAAATAGGAAATGGTTTGAGTTTCAGGTTAGTGGAACACTTTTTGAACATTTTTTCAGATGAAATAAAAGACCTCACTTCTTGGTTTTCTAAGCTTTATTTGCCAAGCTGTTATGTGAATACTCATAGCTAGAAATTTAGGCACTGAAGGTGCTAATTCCTAAAGCTAAGTTATAGTTTTATTGTGTAGATTCAGAGCTTATTTGACAATGCCCTCAGCTATTTAATATTGGGAAGAGAGGGGAAAAAGTGTAACATGAAGCTGGTCTGCTAACGATGCACGTAGTTCAAATTCATATTATTTCCATTGTCAAGTGTCCTTGGTTTGATCAGGATTAAAACGCAGAGTTATGTTTTTCTCCTAATCAGGTATAATAGAATGCTGCTTTTTCCAGATGTTGCTGCCCTCCCACAGATATTTATGCAACCGGTGATTTTTTTAAGTAGGCTTATTGGATAAAAGGTAAATGTAAGTTTAGTGGTCACTCAGGTAAGTCTTCTTGACTTTATAGTTGTGTCCCTCACCAGTATTCCCCAGTTAATAACACAACAAACATAAAAATCCGATTTCATTCAGTGTCTAGTTGAAATAAATTTTCCATGGTGTATGTGTATCTATGTTTATCAATACCTATAACTGTATATGTGTTACAGAGATATTTCTAAGCTCAAATTCTGTGATCAAAAATAATTTATACTACTACTTTGTATGAAGTTATTATCAAAGTTGTTTAAAGAGAGGCAAGGATGTTCTATCCAAAGAGATCACAGTTTTGATAACATTAGATAGAATCCTCTTTATGTAAAAAGGTATTAGGATATTTTGGTAGTAAAACAATTACATGTGATTGTAATGGTGTAAAATCTTTAAAAATGATCAAAGACACCATTTGTTATTTATTTATTTTTAGTTTGCAACATTCACTTCACAAGATTTTGAGTTCCAAATTTTCTCCCCATCTCGGCCCTCCCCCTAACCCTAACACGGCATGCATTCTAAATACCCCTTCCTCTGATCTGCCCTCCCTTCTATCATCTCCCCCCTTTTCTTACCCCCTTCCCCTTCTAAAGGCACCATTTGTTGGGGAGGCAAAATGGAATCATGCAATTAAGCATGATTTGAGAGTTAGGAGCTGGCTACAGTAATCACCATTTCTAGTGATAGTAAGGACTGAATTTTTTACAGTAAGAAAACAATGTTTTTATGGGGTACTTATTGCCTAGCACTGGACAATAATTCCTTGGTTATAATTTTTGTACACATTTTTGACAGGACTGCTGTAATCCATGCCTTCTAGGGATTTTACTACTTTGGTTAGGGACAATAAAGACAAAACCAGTGAAGTTGCTAAGGTAATATGTAGCATCGTGGGGTTTTCAAGTTAGGGGTTTTTTGGGGGGGTCTTTCCTCTTTTTTTGCATTTAGCCTGAGGTGAGCCTATAGGCAAGGCATAGGAGTGTGAGACTGGGTGAAGTGACTGGGAAAAAGAGATGGTTTTTTAAGTCCAGGCTGCCTTTACTGTCAAGGAAAGAGAAAGATATGGGAGCTAAATAGTATTTTACATCGTTAGGTACCGAGTTCTCACCTACAAACAATTAAAGACATTTTGCCACAAGTGAAAATGTGTAGACATAAGCAGTAATAGGGTAGCACTGGAGCTGGCATCACTGTGACCAAATACTGAACTCAGTATCTTGAAGACTTTTTCTGTCTTTCCTTGCCCCCCCCCCCCCCAAATACGAGAGACTAAGATTCCCTTGTTTAGCCCCTGGGGACAAATTTGAACTAGGATATTGTAAGCCTAAGTGATCCATCCTGTGAAGAGGTAATTTGAGAAACTGCTTGTTTTTAGTAGTCAGAACTGACACCAGTAATGTACTACAGTTGCCATTTCTGAATAGGCACACTGCTATTTATATGAATTTTGTTTTTATATACCACTATGTTTTTGTACTTGGCATCTCCTTAGGATCATAGATCCTGATTTGGGACATTATAGACCATCTTGTCCAACTCCCTGACTTTATAGAACTGTCCTAGGGAGGTAAATGAACGCTTTTTACATATCTGAGCTTTTGATGGAATCTTTATCTAGGCTGGCCACAATACAAAACCTTAAAAGTCTGGACAATCTTCAGACTTGGAAATGGCAAGATTTGGAATCAGAGATATTAATGTTTGGTAATTAAAAGAAACTTCAGTCTCTTATGAATAGTTTGAGCAGAACCTACATCTTAACTTGATAATTCCTTTTTCAACTAGAAAAAGAAAATGGATATATTGGGAAAGCTCTTAAGTTCTTTTTCATAAGAAAGCTTCCCCTACATTTCTTGTTTTGGACCTGAAAGCCTTTGCGCCAAGCCTTTGCAACTTCAAGCCTCATCTCTTCAGAAAAACAGCTTCATTATGAAATTTTCTTCCCCAATAACAATGAACCAGATGGTGGGCCACACTGAATTCTACCTATAAAGAGACATTTGTACTGTGGAAAACTAGACCTGGCACCCTGGGGTGGTCAGATCCTAACATTACACCTGGTTCCTTTTGTCTCCCCACACTTACCTTTTCCACACTCCCCTCAAATCTAACTTAGGAAATATTATGAGGAAATACTTAAAGTAAAACAATATATGGGAAAGTTTGCATCTTGTTTTAATTGGAGACAAAAGTTAAAGAGATGGTATCCAAAGACAAATTTAACAGCCAAATCCATTTGAAGTGGAATGGCCTGGAGTCCTCCTAAATGTGGTGTCTCCTATTTTTCCCTCTTCTCTAAAAGTACCCTGCTTGCTAAGGATGCCAATTGTTTGAGTAAGTTTTTTTTAAAGAGCATTTTGGCTGCTGCTTTCTCTATGGGGATTACAACAACCACCTTAAGGAAAAAATAATGGATTTTTTGTTTTGTTTTTTCCCTGATTCAAAAAATAACAGTAAGTGGAAATCGAGTGGAAATTGTAGCATGAAAGTGCTCTTACAAAAGTATCTGGTCCACAATTCAGGAAACATCTGCACTTGGGACCCTTGTGATTCTTCGGGTATTCTGGTTGTTCCCTCTCTCCACCCCTAATGTGGTTTCCCTAAAAAATAGTTCCTTGTTCACGAAGACAGTAGTTGCACTGTGTGTTAAGCAGCCACTTCTAGTCAGGCATACTTGGCCATTCTTTCCAGCCAAGCAAAAATCTAGTCCATCCCAGAAAGGAGGTAATGATCATCAGATGCCAGATAATGACACTCAGCAGAAATCTACATGGGATATGTATTATAACAATTAAAACTGATTCTCCAACCCTGGGCATATTAATCAATCAACAAGCATACATTAGGCACCTATTTGCCATTCACTACGGCAGCACATAATCACAAAAGGCAGGCTGCTTGTGATTTTTAGCAGGGAAAGAAGAGAAGACTAAGATTTTGGTAAGACCCAGCACACATTACTGCCATTACCATCCTATGCCTGAGTTTCCATCAGGTATGGAAGACTTGGAATAACTGGTAAGTGTGATTATAAAGCTCATGTACAAGGATATCTCATCATATGGTAGACTATTGGGGGCGAGGAGGAGGGAGAATAAAAGATGTCCCTGCTGTCATTCTCAAGAATGACAAGTTTCAAGCAGTTCCCACAGAAATGGAGGAGTAAGGTGGATAGAAATGCTATCTAGAAGCCCAACTGGCTACTACACATCAAAACAGTTTGGGTACTACATTCTAGCATGGAAAAAAAAAAAAGATAGTATCTCTAAGGATTTAGGGAGGAGAAAACAGCTGGACACCACTTGAACTGACTTCAGAAAGTATTCCTCATAATGCTGAGAGGAAACAGAAACAGAAGGCAGCACTTGTCAAATGAAACCTGGAAACTTTCAAATCGGAAAGACTGTATATCAGCTTTTGGCAGGTGCCATTTTTTAAAGTGATGATCAAAGAATGCAACTGTTCTCATTGTTAATAATATTAGATTTCTAGTTCATAAGATGTTGATTGACATGACTTGTTTCAAAGGGGGGCAATCACTTAATGTTTACATTTATTCACAGGAACAAATACAGGAAACATTTATTGAGTTCAAAACAGGGTAGAGAAATATGTACAAAATGCTGCTGATGCTGTAGCATTTATCCATATGGGATCACAAGTAGTACAGTGTCACCACCACAGATTGATCAATAAAATCACTATTTAACATTAGGCATGTGATACACTTCAGGATCAGTTCAACTGGCATTTAAAACCATTGTACCTGAAATTATATCCAAACTATAGGGTTATGAAACCTATTCACAACAAAATAGAATGATATTTGAACAAAAATTGTGATCACTTCTCACCAGTTACTGGTGACTTTTTTTTTCTTCCAAATCAAACCACACCACCAGTTTTCAAAAAAAATTAAGACATATCTAACCCAACTCCAGCAGTTGTTATTTCCTTGGAAATGAACTTGTAAACCATTTTCATACAGACAAGAGAGAATTGGCTTACCCTTAGTAACCAGAAGTTCTATAACTCATATATTTGGTAGGCTTAGAGCAACTAGATTTTTGTCAGTCAACGAGCATTCATTAAGCTACTACCTACATATGTGTCAGACAGTATCTAGATTTGGGGCTCTTAAATTTAGTGTGTAAAATACATGTGATTACAAAGGAAACTGATTACATTGAAAACAGTTGTTAAAAGTCAAACAAAATTCAGGGCCCCCAGGTAAAGCACCTTGATCTAGATTGCAGTTTTTTCATTCTTGTTTTAATCTAACCCATCCTCCCCCTTTTAGTGTACTTTTGAATTCTACTGCTACAAATTTAAAATGCCTGAAGGGCTTCCAGATCACTTTGATCTTATTGAACAAACTATTTTAGTAAATAGGAAGACCTGACAGCATCCAATAGTATGCCTCCTGGGAAACTTTGCCTCTCTTCTTGTGTTGTTAAAAGAAAAACATATGCACCACCTGCCCTAGAAATAGGTTGGTAAGTGACGAATCTGTTTTCAAACCCACGTAGAGACTAAAAAGAATTATGACAAATATATACAGCTAAATTCTTATTCCTCCCCACAGGCTTATCCTCTACTGCTACAATAAAGTACTGAATAAAAATTTCCTTGCTTTCTGGTTTTCTCTAGGAACTAGACAGTTCCTCATAGTACACTAGAAAATTAAAACAAAACCATACCACCATACACTACAATTTTTGTCTACGCACCCAGCGGGTCAGCCTTAGTTAACAAAATACATGAAGAGGCTCAGATGAGAAAACAGGCCCTTTGAAAACCATGCTCCCCCAAATTAAATTTGTTCTAAGGCTACGGGCAAAGTATGCCATCTGAGACAAAGCGACATGGTGCAGCATTTTAAGGTTTGAAAAGCACAAAGCATTTTGGCTAAACGTGAAGTCAAGTCAATCACCACGTGTAACCAACATCCAGAGGGATGTTTTTTATATCACACTATTTCTATTTTGCCAGTTTCTTCTGAGACATACCAAGGAGAAATAAGTTGTGACAACTTAATGAATGTGAATACTATTCCCACAAGATACTAACGGATAGTATTGAACCTGACATTCATTCTTACTAGATTTCTTTTTACCTCAGCTTAGCAGTCTTGTTTTAGTGTGTTTACCAAAGGGAAGAAATGATACAAAACCTGTTAACATACCCCTAGTGTTCAAATATGAATTTAATACCAAGGGACAAAAAATAGGTGAGCTAGATATAATTTAAAAACATTTGGAACTTAATATTTATATGGCTCCACACAATTTTTTTGTTTATTAAACAATAGTTTGCTACCCTCTTTCTTTTAACCTATATAATGTTGAAGAATAGAGTGGGATGAAGTTGTTTCACATTCTTCCCTATTTTGATAATGACAATCAATGAATCTGGTTGAATTTTATGAAAGGGAGCAAGATGAAGGAGGCAGGGAGACAGCAGCAGATAAGAACATTTCTGCCATCTTCTGTAGCAGCAACTTGAAGTGGCTTTTTTGATCTTGGACTCTAGGAGGCAGAAATAAAACTAGACATAGAAGGAGAAAAGGCTATGGCAAGTATGATAAATTTTGTCACTGCCACCAACTAACCTATTTTCCCCTTTATCATCTCCTTTTCCTTTCCCCCCTTTTTTTGCAGGCTTGATGGGCTATATCAGATGATATATATTCATCAAACAATTGTTCTTCAAGCTAGAGACTATGCGAACATTTTTATCTGTGCACTAAGTAAATTTTCTTGTCGTCTTAGTAAGATCTAACATTATTGAAAACACCACAAAGATCAAGGCACTGTTAAAAGCTACAGCCTACCTGGCTTTGGTCTTTTTCCTCCTGCCTTCCCAATAATCTCTGACCCCTTTAAAAATATGGCATGTCATGAGGTAGTGACCAATATTTGCATAATAAAAAATTTAAAGTGTCTTTTAGGGCATAGAGTTGAAAGTTACCTTGCAAATGAAAGAAAACAAAAACATTTAGGAGATACATAACATTTACACACACATAAGAAAAACCATTAATTCAATTGTATTTTAATTTTTTGGTCTCTGAAAATAACTGTTACTGTTTAAATTTGTCCAAGTTATATATAATTTAATAATGAAGCAAAACAACCTCCCGTGTCTACCGGGCTTGATGTAGCCTGAACAATGGACTATAATTTATAGCTTATATTACCCTTTAGTTTTGTGAAAAATTTCAATATATTCTCTATATACACACCTCAAACATCATTCTTGAACTTTATTTGAAATCCCTTGAGTATAACAATGATCATCATCCCTCACCTTCTTGCAAAAGGTTCTTAATGAATCTAGAACCTCATGCTCTAAGGAATCTCTGGAATTGCACCTACCTCAAACTCCCAAATCAAAAAGTGCAACAAGTTCATACTACAAGGGGAAAAAAGCAACTTCTATTGTTTTCATAAATTGAGACTATCCCTCTTCCCCATAGCAAGGAAAGTTTTTTTTTTTTTTCCCCATAGCTGTGCCAAAGCTACTTTATGATGCTGTTGAATGAGGGCTCTTTCAAGCTAAAGCAGGAAAGTCTTCAGGGTCATCAGGGTTTGGAGCGATTATTTGTGTCTATAAAAGAAAAAGAAATACCTTAAAATTAGCATGTTGAAGATCCTTAATTTAACCAAGGGATGCTCATAAGAGAATGGAATCTCTAAAACAAGTATTATTCTTTCCTGAAATCCAAGCTTCTGCCATAGCCATCCTGGAAGAAATGTGAGAAGTTAATCAATAACATCTATTCATAATAGGCACCAAAGAAATAAGATGATATACTTTCAGGTAGAAAGTACTTTCACTGAAAGTACATAGCATATATACACAACACAAAGAACTTTTATAAAGTAGCATCCAGGTATAAATAAAGATGATGTGAACAGTAGTCAATAAAGAGTACAGCAACTTCTCTGTATGAATTCAGTTCTTCTGTCAGCCGAATGGGAAAGACTATAGGGGGAAGGTAGAAGAAAGCAGTGGATGAGAAGTTAAGAGCCCCAGATTCCAGTGCTAACTCTGCTTCCAACCACTTATGTGTCTCTGAAAGAAGTCATAGATAAAGGAATCCATCACCATGAAAGACATCAGAATTGTGATCAACACAGTGACCATTTTTAACTTTAGATCCTCAAAACCCTGAGGCATTTTGTGTGCTGCTGCTTAAATTAGACTCTCATTGGGACAGGGAGTGATTCCTCCCTGTTGCATGCCTCTACTTAAGAGGCAGAATTGGTGCAAAAGCTTGGGAGAACAAAGACCTTTTTCCTTCCTGCTGTGAGAGGACACATGGCTCCAAATCCTACACACCCTCTTTGGGGAAAAAGGCAGACAGAAAAAGGAAAGACTTTGGGAAATCAGGGATACATCCAAGTGCCAGCTCCTTTACACATGGCTGCAACTTTCCAAACTCTTTTTTTGTGTGTTTGTGTGTTTCACACTAAAGAGGGCTTAGAAGCACATGGATCATCTCTCTAGAAAGATAGAAAAAAATCTCCCAGACTTTCGAATCAACTCTGCCTCCCCCCCTCCTATTTGAATAAATTATTCCTTCCACCAAGAAAAGAGTCTCACTTTTATTTTTTTTTTTTGGCTAGGCAATGGGGTTAAGTGAGTTGCCCAAAGTCACACAGCTAGTAAATGTCAAGTGTCTGAGGCCAGATTTGAACTCTGGTCCTCCTGACCCCAGGGCTGGTGCTGTATCTACTGCGCCACCAAGGTGCCCCCCTCACTTTTTGCTTTTTAAGCAACTCTTAAAACATCCCAGTGTTTGATAGACAATAGGTGCAGAATGTGGCATTCATTGTTAGATATGGTCACTGTTTTAGTTCATTTGTATATGTCTATGTTCTTTTTTTTAAAATTAATTAATTTTTAGTTTTCAACATTCACTTCCATAAGATTTTGAGTTTTAAATTTTCTCCCTCTCTCTCTCTTCCCCCTCCCCAAGACGGCATACAATCTGATAAAGGCTCTACTTACATATTCATATTATGCATATTTTCCCATTAGTCATGATGGAAAGAACAATTAGAACTAATGGGAAGGGACCACGAGAATGAAGCAATAAAACAAAACAACAAAGTAGAAGGAGAGCAAATAGTACGCTTCCATCTGCATTCAGACTCCATAGTTCTTTCTCTGGATGTGAACAGCAATTTCCATCGTGAGTCTTTTGGAGATGTCTTAGATTCTTGCATTGCTGTGAAAAGCTAAGTCTATCAACGTTAGTCATTGCACAGTGTGGCTGTTACTGATTCTATTCATTTCACTCCGTATCAGTTCATGCAAATCTTTCTAGGTTTTTTGAAGTCTGCCTGCTTAGCATTTCTTATAGCACAATAGTATTCCATTACAATCATATACCACAACTTGTTCAGCCATTCTCCAATTGATGGGCATCCCCTCAATTTCTAATTCTTTGCCACCACAAAAAGAGTTGCTACAATTATTTTTGTACATGTGGGTCCTTTTCCCATTTTTAATGATCTCTTTGGGATACAGCCCTAGAAATGGTATTGCTGGGTAATGAATGCACAATTTTACAGTCCTTTAGGCATAGTTCCAAATTGCTCTCCAAAATGGTTGGATCAGTTCACAACTCCACCAACAATGCATTAGTGTTCCAATTTTTCCACATCTTCTCCAACATTTATCATTTTCCTGTTTTGTCATGTTAGCCAATCTGACAAGTGTGATGTGGCACCTCAGAGTTATGATTTGCATTTCTCTAATCAATAGTGATTTAGAGCATTTTTTCATACGACTATAGATAGCTTTAGTTTCTTCCTCTGAAAACTGTGTTTTCATATCCTTTGACCATTTATCAATTAGGGAATGACCTGTATTCTTATAAATTTGATTTATATCTGTATTCTAAGAGTATTTTATGCAGTCATTGGAAGTAATAACAATATTTTAAAAACATTTATTTTTAAAGAAAGAATTCCAAGACAACAGCAGGAAGGATCAAAACCAGGGAAGTCGATTGAAGAAAAATAAGAAACTCTCAAGAAAACATCTTGGCAACAATGGTGAGATTGATTCTGATAAGGAAGAAATTGGGATGGTCTAGGAAGTACTTGGCATCTCTAAATGACTCAAGTTTTAAAAGATACTTGGAAGAGAAAGGGCAACTGAAATAGGGGCAGCTAGGTGGCGCAGTGGATAACGCACCAGGCCTGGAGTCAAGAGGACCTGAGTTCAAATCCGACCTCAGACACATAACACTCACTAGCTGTGTGACTCTGGGCAAGTCACTTAACCCCAATTGCCTCACCAAAAAAAAAAAAAAAATTAAAAAAAAAAGTCAGGAAAACAAAAGATCAGGATAACTTTGGGATTGCTATAAATACTACAAGGAGGCAGAGGTAACTATTCTAGGATCAAGAGTATGGCTTACACCTACAAAATCTCAAAATATTTGAGTTGTAAGAGACCTAAAAGCTAATCTGGTCCAAAAATGAAGCCCAGAGAGGTAATTTGTTTAACAACTCATTACTAGATTTTTAAAATCTGAATCCAGTGGGACAGGACTCCTGATTAGCATGGATAGGGCTGGGGGGTTATTTTTTTGTTTGTTTTTGTTTTTAGCTTTTCTTTGAATCCCTAGTACTTAGTACAATACCTGGCACACAGAAAGTGCTTAATGTTTGTTGATTTGATTTGACTTGAAAAAGTAAAACTACTTAAGTCTTATTTTACTTTTTGTTTTCTCTATTCAAAGAAAAAGAACACAAAAATCATCAACAGGTAATAGGAACCCAAGGTAAGATAAAATTATCTCACTTAAAACACCAATAAATAAACTTTATTGGGTAGCATCCTGGTACCCTCAATAAGTTCAACTCATCTCACCTCAAACTAAAAGTTATAACTGCTAACCTTTATTAGTAATCTCTGAGCTATTATGGCAAACTAAAGAGGTGCCACAGTACTAATAAATGAGAAACATATCTAAATTTCAAAAGAGGGATATTTCAAATGATAAGCAAGAGAACTTGACAATGATACCTGATAAAATTTTAAGATACGGTGCTAAAAAGGAAGAGATTTTTTTTCAGTACAGAATCTAAGAATTAGAAAGCACATCAGAGGCCATTCAGTACAACTTACAACTAACCAGGACAACTTTTCTACCACATTCCCTACAAGTAATCATTGAGAAAAAGATAGTATATGCTTATCTAAATCACAGATACCACAAAACTAAGAATAATAACACAAACAATAGGTGGCAGAGGATTATGAAGTATTGGGCAAGAAACTGATGGTCTTGGGGACACAGGTTATGTTTTTATCACTGCTTCCAATCAAAAACAAGAGTCTAGAAGACAGTCCAGAAGTCTAAACAAACAACAAAGCAATAAATCAAGCCATGACTTGTAGCATTTGTGTATTTCCAAAGTTGAACAATCCTCTTATGAGCCAGTTCAAGCTGACACTAGCACAGCCCTAATATGTCAAAGGAAAACAGAATGATGAGAGAACTTGTAATTATGTCATCACAGGGAAAACTGAAGTAAATAGGGGATGGATGGATGGATGGATGAATATTTGGAAAAGAGTCTTGCTGGGGAAAGACTGAGGAAGAAAGCATGATAGCTATCTTTAAATACCTGAAGTATCAGCGATTAGACATATTTTGCAGCTTCAGAAGACAAAAAATGAGGCATTGAATAAAGATTATGCATTTCTGTCTAAGGTCATTTATAAATTTACTCACATTAGTATTAAATATAAAAGTTCACTTTCATTGAAAAAAATCCTTTATAACAACTAGTGCTTCAACTTTAAGATAAAATAAGATGATTAAGGAGGTAGATTGGTTACCTGACCAGTGAAAGTATTACTCAAGCAGGTGCTAAGTAATTTAGTGATAGAGAATTCTGGGACTGGGTGGGAAGTCAGGCTTGCTGGTGTGTGTGTGTGTGTGTGTGTGTGTGTGTGTGTGTGTGTGTGTGTG
>NW_020954585.1:17076497-17113750 GCF_900497805.2 Vombatus ursinus
TGTGTGTGTGTGTGTGTGTGTGTGTGTGTGTGTGTGTGTGTGTGTGTTGTGTGTGTTTGCATGTTAGCATTTCTTTTTTTTATTAATTTAGATTTATCTTAGTTTTATTTATTAGTTCAATAGTTTTATTAATTTCAATTTTATTAATTTTTCCTTTGGTTTTCAATATTTCTAATTTAGTGTTTAATTGAGGATTTTTAATTTGTTCTTTTTCTAGTTTTTTTTAGTTCTATGCCCAATTCACTGATCTCCTCTTTTTCTATTTTATTTATGTAAGCATTTACAGATATAAAACTGCTCCTAAGAACTGCTTCTGCTGCATCCCATAAGTTTTGGTATGTTGTCTCATTACTGTCATTCTCTTGAATGAAGTTATTGATTGCTTCTATGATTTATTGTTTGACTCACTCATTTTTTAGGATTAGATTATTCAGTTTCCAATTATTTTTTAGTCTATCTTTCCATGACCCTTTTTTACATATAATTTTTATTGCATCATGATCTGAAAAGGATGCATTTAATATTTCTGCCTTTCTGCATTGGATTGTGAGGTTTTTATGCCTCAGTACATGGTCAATTTTTGTGTATGTGCCATGTACCGCTGGAAAAAAAGTATATTCCTTTCTATCCCCATTCAGTTTTCTCCAGAGGTCTATCACACCTATCTTTTCTAATGTTCTATTCACCTCCTTAACTTCTTTCTTGTTTATTTTGTGGTTAGATTTATCTATTTCAGAGAAGGGGACATTGAGGTTCCCTACTAGTATAGTTTTGCTGTCTATTTCTTCCTGTATCTCCCTGCACTCCTCTAAGAATCTGGATGCTACACCATTTGGTGCATATATGTTTAGTAACTTTAACTTCATTGTCTATGGTGCCTTATAGCAGGATGTAGTTTCCTTCCTTATCTCTTGATAAGATCTATTTTTGCTTTTGGTTTGTCTAGGTTTGCTGATCTTTTACTAAACCTTTTGTAACCCTAAAATTCAAAATTACTTAGTACTGAATGTCATGTCAAAGGAAGCATTTTTCCTTTCCCTCCAGATTTCTTTTCTCATTTGGCCACCACCTTGATTTCTCATTAGGACTATATGATTACCTTTAATACCTGCCTTCTTGTACTCAATATTGCCAAAAGATTGTTTATATGTTTTATAATGCTAGAGCTAATATATTAGTTAAGATTGTCAAAAAATGATTAAAGTTCAATAACTGTATCATAAGAAACCCACAAGGTGGCACTGTAACATAATGGAACTATTAACCATAGGCCCCATTAACCTTTTATATAAGGATATCCTAGCTAACACGACTTGCTATCAAACTTCAGGTTTTTGTTCAGTCTGGGAAAAGAATGAGTTTTGTTTGTTCTTCAAGAATTCTGGAAATCCCTATGACCATGCCTGAGAGATCATTATTGGGCACGTGAAAATACAGGATGACCCACACCTCTCACCAATCAATGTACCTTCTTTTTATACACTGAAACATCAGGCAATTATGAAAGAAAGAAAAAGCATAAACTGTAAGATAGCTTAGAGATATTAAAAGATAGATTCATCATCAATTTAGTTAAGTAGTTGATACAAAAAAAATGAAATACTGGTCATCCCTATCTCTTCACTGGCTTTACAAAATAATTCAGTACTTATTAAATAAACAAAACACCTACCACAACTTCTGGTCTGGATCCAGATTCTTCCATCCTCCTGATTCTTCCTCGACCTCGCATACTACCTCGGCTTCCACGCCCAGGACGAGGCAGATTACCAAAATTAATCTCCAACTGGGATGTGATGTCATTGGCTGCTTTTCTGAAAACATGGGTGTCATCCTCATAGTCATCCTTTATCATCTGAAAGGCAGTTATTTTATTATACACAAATCTCCAAGGTCCCTTCGAGGTCTGCCATTGTAAGGTGCTGACAGACATCTAAACTACGGTAAACCATTCAGACCTGCTAAATGTGTGTGTGACACACCAGTATTCAGCAGACACCACATTTTATCTCGTAGTATCAAAGGCTAAAAAGCTTATACTTTGAATTGATATAATTTTATCACTAAGCAAACCAAAAATTACATTTCTATTAAATTTTCAAATAAATGTTATCTGTACAGTTTGCACGATTATACCCTCTTGAATCCCTTCCAGCACTATGTTAATTAAGGACCAAATTATAATACAATGCTGTTTCCCCCAAGCCTGTCATTCTAAAATCAGACAATATCAACATCAGCAAAGATGAATATTGAAATCTC
This sequence comes from Vombatus ursinus, assembly GCF_900497805.2. Lineage (NCBI taxonomy): Eukaryota > Metazoa > Chordata > Mammalia > Diprotodontia > Vombatidae > Vombatus > Vombatus ursinus. The sequence goes on from NW_020954585.1 coordinate 17,078,760, forward strand.
CAAGGACATTTTGATTATCTAAATATTTCAACTCAGATCTTGAGATGATTTTTGAAGTTATTTCCCATTTGTTCATAAAGGATGCTTTAAGAATATGCTATAAATCTAATATATGTTATGCTATGAGTATGCTTTATTTAAGAACACTTATTAAATTAACACTAAATTAAATTAAAATTAAACACATAATACTGAACAACATTTTATGATATACTCAAGAGTTGCAGTGAACAGAAAAGAACTTGAAGGGGTTATTTTTTAAATATCACCAGCTTATTTCCCATATTAGTCATTTTTATTCCATTCTTTCCATTACAAAGATCTTTCTCCTATGTGAATACATATATTCACGTGTGTGTGTGTATACCCAGGACGGAGCAACTCCACCTTTTCTGTTGTTCATTACTATTGTCCCATGCCAAGCAGTTCCGCCCCCCTTTGACTCTTTTCCTCACAAGAGAGCTTATAAAGAAAGACCTTTTTGTTGTACTTAGCTTTCCTCATAAGCTTCTGTTCATTCCAAGCTTTAATTTCCTCATCTGAGCTTTAGCATACCTAACTATTCTTATACTCCTGGGCCTTACTTTGCATTCATCTTCAGTTACTTGCTCTTGCTTCTATCTTCTGCACATTAAAAAAAAAAAATTAATTAGTTGAAGAGCTCCCTCTACACTCACATTGGTCTCTTTTGTCAAATTTTCTATTCTCATCACAATTTTTTTTCCTCTGAAGTTTAATGCATAGGATCAGGCCTTTCTTTCTCTACCCCTCTGATACATGATCTCCCATAATCTAGGGTCATGTCAGACAGTGCCAGGCTTTCCTCTCCTCTATCATAAATGCTAACATGGCATAGACATTTGCCCTTTCCTCCCCACCCCAGTAGCCTTCATCTCCACTCCAGCAACCAGTTCTTCCTTGTTGGAGAGAATCAGATCCAGAAGTTCCTTTCCTTAGTCCCTCCACCTTTTGAAAGATGAAATGGTCATTAAAGCAATTAAGAAATTTTTAGCTGCTCTGTTTTTGGAAGTGAGAGAGCTCTAATAGGCACCTGGATAACTAAAGTCTCCTATGACTTAATTCTAACATATCAGGCTTATCATCTTTTGCCCAGAGAATTTTCTCTTTAGGTCTAAGGGATCTGTAACATCTATCCAGACAGTGACAGTATTGCTCCTGTTGGCCATTGTTTGTCCTCAGCCTAATGCATTTCATCATGCTTCCCTCAACTGGTTCCTAAATTTACTTGTATATCTTGTTAATATGTAATGCTATTCCATATCACACACCCAAACTTCTTACCCATCCTATTCCTTTTGATTAAGATTTATAGATTCAGAATAAAATTCCAGACATGAGTCTCATATCCCATATCAAGTCTCAGTGATACCTGTAATGTACAATTTGCCTCTTTACATTAAGGATCCCAAGTTTACCTGGCTTTTTTCACATCTTGAATGATATGACATTGGGTCAGATCAAGCAGCAGTAACTTCTGAAGTAATATTTTTGACTGTCAACTGTTATATTCTAAAAACATTTTTTACCTTGGGAGAAATTTTAATTTCTCATGTCCCCAGACAAAAAGGATTTAAGAAACTGAATAGCAAGACAACCATATGGCAATAAAAAACAATTGGCCTTTTTTAAAAACCTATCTTGTCTTAAATTAAGCTTTTTTGTCTCCAAAATTCATACTAAAATTGACTGTTACATGGCAGTGTAGTATTCTGTAGCCCCTACAAAACTCAATTCTGTGTCACTGACTACACATTAAAAGACTTCATAGAGAGCACTATACAATTTTTGCATTTCTCATTAATACGCAAATGTAATTTTCAATACCTTGTGAATGGGCAAAAAAAGTGTATCATAAAATTTTTTTGAAGCAATATTTATTTAATCTATTTATCTGACCTGAGGAGATGAGGAGTAATAAGTATTTAGGGGAAAATCTAAAACTGTTTTTTTCTCTTAGTGCCCTTTGTAAATCAAAAGTTTTATATTTGAGTTTAGGCTATGTCTACATTTGACCCTTAACCTTTCTTAAAAGTAAAGAATGTTAAGAGATTTCTGTAGTTGATTCTTATTGTTAACTAGGCAAGAGTTCTCATTACATAATCCCTTGTGACTAAAGTTTGCTCCTCTTAATAGCTTGCAGAATATTAAATTTATTATATTTTAGACAAAGTTTCAGGATACATTTAGCCAAAATTTAGTTGTATGCTCCTTTGCATTGCATGAGAATTGATATTCAATAGAAATTAGTCAACATATAAATGAATTGAAATTAAAAGCTTTATATAAAGCATATTTATGATGCTAAGAACTAGTCTAACTGTAATAATAATTCACATTTATATACATACTTCAATGTTTGTAAAGAACTTCCCCCACAACAATCTTGTGAGATAAGTATCGCATATACTATCCTATTTTAGAGGTGAGAAAATAAAGCCTCTAAGGGGATAAGTGACTTGCCTATGCGCACAGTCAGTAAATGAGGCAAGATTCAAATCCAGGGTTCCTGACTCCAAGGTCAGCATTCTATTTACTTTTCCAGGCTGCTCTCTCAAAGTAAACAGGTACACTTTTTCAGAAGTTTTAATTTTTCAAACTTGCAATCACTTTAAAAAAACTGGATTGTAGTTATACTTTTAAAAGTTTTAAATTCTCAAATTTTGTTGAATTTGGAAAGTGTGTAGGCAGGAGTGAAACAGAGTAGCAAAGGAAACATTAAGGTCAAATGTCAATGATGTAATAGAAAGGGTAGAGGTCACTAACTCCTTAAAAGATATCTACCTAGATGTCCCATTCAGCACCTCAAAGGCAACATGTTTAAAACCAAGCTCTCTTTGCCCCAAAAATGACCGTTATCACCTCTCACTTAGACTATTACCAAAACTTCCTAACTAGTCTCACTGCCCTCACTCACTGCCTCTCCATCTACTACCCAGTTGGAAAGTAATTGTTGTTATTCAGTCATTTCAGCTGACTCTCCATGACCCTATTTGGGGTTTTCTTGGCACAGATACCAGAGTGGTTTGCCATTTCCTTCTCCAGCTCATTTTACAAATGAGGAAACTGAGGAAAACAGGGTTCCAGGGGTCAGACAGCTAGTAAGTGTCTGAGGCAAGATCTGAACTCATCTTCCTGACTCCAGACCTGGTGCTTTTATCAACTGTACCACCTAGTGGCCCTACCTTGAAAGCAATTTTCCTAAAACACATTGCCACTTCTATATTCAGTAAACTCCAGCAGTTTCTCATTACCTCGAGGATCAAAGATAACACCTTTTTGGCATTTGGAGTCTTTTATAATCGGGCTCCAACCTGTCTCACAACTCACTTCCCTCCACATACTCTGGTCAAGCAAGACTATTCTGGCTATTCCTCACATGTTTTTCTGTGCCCCTGGGTATGGAAAATATTCCTCCTCCTCTTCTTCTTCCTCTGAGAATCCTTGGTTTCCTTCCAGACCCAGCTCAAGCACCTCCTCATGCATGAGGTCTTTCCTGGTGCCTTCAGCTACAAGTACCTAGTATCTGCTCTATATATATATCTATGTGTATTCCTGCAGTCTTCACCCAATAGAATTTCTCTTTCTTGAAGACAGTTTCAAATTTTGCTATTGTCTTTGTACTTCCATCACCAGTACACTATAGGTGTTTTAAAAAATGCTTACTGACTGATTGTTTATGTAATTTTTCATCACCCATACAAAAGCTTCCATTTGAATTGCCTCAAGAAGAGAAATCTTAATACAAAGAATTATAATGCATACGCTCAGAGGATAAACATAAAAATAAGTTATGTTAGCATGTTCACTGAAATATATCAAGGAAAGGAATTTGATGAGGAATTCTGTTCTTATAATTTGGGGTTTTTTGTCATAATGTCTTTCATGTAACAAAATATGATTATTAAAATTACTGCAAAGCAACAAATTGGTAACTTATTATTATTATTATTATTCTCAGGTGGTATAATACTCCTAACAGTTCTTCTAAACAGTCCAGCATTATGGTCCAAGACTTAAATCAGCAGCAGGCTATGTGTAGAATACCAAAATAGGAAACATAAGGTGGCAAAAAACAATCATTTCCTTAAGATCAATAAATTCTAAAGATTTGTATGGATTGATGCTGAGTGAAGTGAGCAGAACCAGGAGAATGCTGTGTACAGTAACAGCCACATTGTGTGATGACTAACTTTGACAGACTTAGCCCTTCTCAGCAATGCAAGGATCTAAGACATCTCCAAAAATTTCATGATGGAAAATGCTATCCACATCCAAAGAAAGAACTATGGAATTTAAATGCAGATCAAGGCATACTATTTGCTCTTTTTTTTCTTCTCTTTTGTTTTGTTTCCTCTTTCTTGTGGTTCCTTCTATTGGTTCTAATTCTTCCTTACAACATGACTAATGTGAAAATATGTTTAATAGGAATGTAAATGTATAACCTATATCAGATTGTGGGATGTCTTGGGGAGAAAGGTGGGTTGAGAAGGAGAGAAAAATTTAAAACTCAAAAGCTTATAGAAGTGATTGTTGATAAATCAAAATAAATTAACAAAAAGGGGTAAAAAAAAATCCTACTTATTAATGTAATTTTGTTTGACTAGAGACAGTGTCTAGATCTTTATGCAAGTAAGATCTATACAAATAAGTATACTATACAAATAAGTATACTATACTACTGTATGAATACTGTTATCGAGGCTTTAAGAAATCCATACAAAACAGAACCCAAAGCTATTAAAGACAGAAGATGCTAATTAAAGAGTTAACTCTAGATTGAGTTTAAATACCCCATACTATTTCCTTTGCCTTAATGTGTCACTACACTTATAATTTTGTACTAATATTAATATTGTTTTAAAAATTAATACAAATCTAAGGGTAATATAATAATTAATAAATTATAATTATAATAATTAATTTAATTAATAAATAATTAAATCTAAGGGTAACATAATTAAAGAATAAATATATTTTGCTTTATCTATAAAATGGAAAGAATGAACTACATGATCTACTATAATTTTAGTATTTTAGGAAATAGTATATAAAATTCTGGAGTCTAGTTCAAAGTTTTAGTTATGGATGATTCAAATAAAATTCATTTAGCATACAGCATTTATTTAAAAAAGGCAATTAAATAAACTTGCTTTATGACAGCCTAACACATTTCTAAAATATAAGTGCTTATGCTTATGAAGCTATACAACTCAGATTTCAGTGGAAAATACTGCTTTGTATTTTAAATGATGTTATTTTAAAGAATAATGAAGATATGAGTCATTCACTATGTATCTATCATCTCTGATTACCTATTTGCAAGAATCTGATTTCTTAATTATATTCACCAAGTTTAATCCATGAGAAGCCTCAAGAAAATGTATATCTTTCCAGATTGGGTGAGAGACCATGGGTATAGACAATATGTACATTGTCAGACTTGGTTAATTAGTTTTGATGAATTGATTTTCCTCCCCTCTCTTTTATTCTTTGTTACACAAGGGATAGCTTTTGTGTAAAGGAAAGGGGAGAAGTATAGAATAATAAATTTAGAGCAGGAAGGAATCTCAGCAAGCATATAGTCTAGCCTCCTTATTTTAGAGGTCAAAAAATTAAGTGACTTGCCCAATGTTACACAGGTTATAAATATCAAAGGTGAAATTTGAAACTAGATCCTGACTTCAACAGATATCAATAAAAAAAATTTTTTTTAGAATTTATAAATGATTTTTAAAGGAGCTGAAATGCTGTTAGTGCTAAATTGTCAGAAAAAAGGAGGCATTTTCTCCTGACGTGGAAAAAATTAGAATTGTCTCTAAAAGCTAAAAGGCAATGCTTACATCATCTCTATATTTTGACTTGTGAATCACTACTGCTTTGGAAGGAACAGTGGATTCAGGCTTCCGGATGTTGAATTCAGGCTTTGGTCGATTTTGCTCTTGAAGGGTTTTCCATTCATCTAAGGTCATTTCTTGAACTTGACATTCTTCCACTAGCTCCCCAACTTCAGCGACTCTAAAAAGAAAGGAAAAGTGATACTTTTCAGTTTGGCAATGTATTTCACATGCTACCCCTCACACAAACAGCATGCATAAACTAATATAAGGGAAAATATTTAATTATAATCTCCCACTGAATTTTTGTTTTTCATTATTTATAGTTGCTATAGTTACTATTTCATCCTCAGATGGTATCAAGAAAATAGGCATAACATGAACTCTATTGACAATAATGTCACAAGTACTCATTCTCATGGCAGACTGCATAAAATGCCCAAAGAAACAAAATGAAGGATGACTTATCAAGAGAATTCTTTTATCAAAAAAAATTAACCAAACATTTGAAGTAGAAACTAGACCTAAAATGTCCACTTTTCTCAAGATTCTCTTAAGGATGATGTATGTTTTTAAGGGCCTTTCTTACAAGAAAAAATGTGCTAAATAGACAAAAGAGAAGGAGAAGTCTGCAAAAATGAGAAACTAGTGGGAAACTTCATAGACTATACTAAGAAGATTTACTTCTACATAAAAAGAATTACTTTAAATACTAAGAGTTCTTCTAATGCTAAAATTTTATGATTCTGTGTTATTTTTAGGTCTGGAGATTAGGGATAATACAGCAGGAACTCCAACTAAGCTAGAAGGTTGAATGATTTGAAGGTTTTATAAACCCAGCAGAGTGCAGATTGAAGCATATTTTTTCACTTTCTTTATTTTTCTTCCTTTTTTTTTTTTGCTTCCCCCTCCAACATGGCTAATATAGAAATATGTTTTACATGACTTCCCTTGTATACTTGATATCATGTTGTTTGCCTTCTCAATGGGTGGGGTAGGAGCAGGAAGGAGGGAGAGAATTTGGAATCCAAAAAAATTTTTAAATGAATGTTAAAAATAAAAAATTAAATGAAAATTAAAAAGAAAAACAAAAAGAAAAATCAAAAGTCAACAGTTAAAAGGAAAAAAGTATAGAAACAAAATAAATGAGAAATGTCTCACTACCAAGAATATTAACAGCACACTTTCTGTATAATTTCATAATAGAAGGCTAACGAGAAGACAAATGAAACATTAAAAATTATTTCAATGTCAAAGAACAATTATGTTAATTAAAGAATTAGTCTCACAAAACAAGTTCAAAGATTTCTATGTATTTAAGAATTTTTAAACAAACAATAAAACACTAGCTGATATAAATCACTAATTTCAACTAGACATCAAATCAAAAAAGAAAAAAAAATCTACCAAGGTGTTTAAAAATAAGACACTATCTACAAATTATTTGGACACAACAAAAGATCCTGAATTGAAAGTACTGAGTGGCTAGAAAAGAAATAAAATGAAGAATATAAGTCACATGCAAAAAAGTCGTGAATTTTAAAACAGATGTAGTGTTTTCCCTAGTACCACCAATATAACACAGCACCTTTTCTATTCTTTTTCACTCAGAAATACATGCTTAGAGAAAACTTTTCTCTTCCACATTCGATTTTTTTCTTGCTTGTTTTGACAGGAGATGCATAGTAAGGTACAATATTGCCAAGGGATGACTGCGTAAAGATTATATCTTTAGCATGTTTTGCAAGTAGGTCATGATTTCAAAAGCAACTCATAGCAGTAAGACCAAAAACTGCTAAAATGATGGTTCCTCTGTGATAGTTTTAAGAACTGTTCAGTTGATATAACACTAAAGAGAATCCCTATTAGAAGCTTTGGCAGTGACCTGATGTTCAGTAGGAACGAATACATGTTAATCAACTTCAGGTCAGAAATATGTCAAGATTATATTGTTGCAAATAATATCACAATTAAGCCATTCTCAATTTATGGAAGAATGAACAAGAGCTTCTATTTTTGGATCTGATTTTCGTTACAGATTAAATGATTGCTATGGAAAGAATAACAAAAACTTTGGAGCAAATGACCATTTCATCTTGGAATTCATGACAATAAAAAGACAGAGAGGGAGAGCTGGGCAGTCTTGGATATGTACTTTAGATTTGGAGAAACCAGATTTCAAAGTATGCCAAGAAATGATATGCCAGACTGATACAACAGACCAAAAATCCAACCCTAAACATACAAACTGGGAAGCAATTATTCACTCTCCAAGAATCCTTTGGGAGTTTTCCTTAAGTAAAATGCACCTGGCTGCTCAAGTGCAGCCTGAGTTTTTCAGGAACATGTATGCTGCATAAAATGCAGTATAATCTATTACACTGTATATTTTTGACATTTCTACCTAAAAAAAAAGAATCAAAAAGAAAGTAGTTTAGAACAAGAGGAAGAGTCTTTGAAAATATTAAAGAACCAAATGAAATATGATTTTTGAAACTCTGGAGTCTTCTTTTGAATTTAAACATTTTATATTTCTCTCTGATTTTGTTTTTTAATGTAATATGATATGGTGGTGTTCCTAACTAAAAAGTCACTAGCATTTAAAAATTCTAAAACTTAAAAGTTAAGTAGTTGTTTGTGGAATTGTGAATTGGTTCGGCTATTATGAATAGCAATTTGGAATTAGGTTCGGAAAATGACTAAAATGGTAAGAGTAGCACATGCTTTATAAGGCCTAGCTGCTTTTTTAAGAGCCTGGAGGCTTGGTCTTGTTGGCCTCAGGTGTTAAAAGGCACCCCCTTGGAGAGTTGGCATAGGTTTTAAGCAAAATTCCCACTGCCCTGTAAGAATGCTTTTCAAATCGAGAGGTTGGTGAGGTGAATGCTGAGGCAAAAGAGTAGCTGTTTTATTTAAATTAGTATCTTTAAATCTTGTTCTCCTTTGTCACCATTTCTCCCATTTTTATTGCATTGTATGGTCCATGAATGCCTCACTGCATTTTAACACTGACCCTGAATCAATGGACTTGCTGAAGCTAGAGCTGGCCCCAAGGAGATGAAAGATGGGGGGCGAAAGATCCAATATACAATTATATATATAATTGAAGAAGTCCAAGCATAGCTATTCTTTCTTTGCTGGGAAGAGTTGAGGAGGGAAAATATTAAACCAGTATTTATTAAGCACCTATTATGTGCTAGAAATAAAAATACAATTGAAACAATTCCTACTCTCAAGGATCTTATAATGATACATATGCTATTCGATTTGATTGATAGGTTTACTGAACCATCTTACTGTTCTCTTTTCATTTTTAAAAGGTATAGACCTATTTAAGGAAGGGAGAAGACATACTGGGAAATGAAGATCATGTAAAAACAAAAGATACCAATAAAACCTAATTTTTAAAAGTTATGTAGGGCTGGGCATGGTGGCATATGGCTATAATCTGCATTGCTGAGAAGGCTGAGCCTGGTGGATTAACTGAGTTCAGGAGTTCTGAGCTGCAAGATGCTAAGCCAATTGTATGTCTGCACTAACTGCAGCTCCAATATGTTGTGCTCCTGGAGGCCACTATGATTCATGAGAAGGGATGAACCAGTCGAGGTGAGAAACAGAGGAAGTCAAATCTCCTGTGCTGATCAGGAGTAGGATCAGGCACATGAAGGACTGCCATAGTTCCAGCATGGGGAGTGGAGGACAAAGAGAGGGGTGGGGGAAGAAAAAGACAGAGAGAGAGAGAACCCTATGTAAAAAAAAAAGCTAGGTAGTAACAGTTTCAAAGTGTAAATATTGTGAGAGAAAACAGATATGACTGGAAAAGAAAAAAGAAAAAAAAAGACAACAGACATAGTTGGCAAACAAACACTCTCCTCAACATGCTTGACAAAAGCGTGCATCTCCTATTAAAGAGGTCAATATATTTGCATTCAAATTGGCAGCAAAATTCACAATAATACAAGTCTAAATGCATTAAATAAGGTATTCCACTCTGGATAAAACAAAAGTATGTGCATGCATACATATTTAAGAAAAAAAGAAAAGTTAAAAAAGGGGGGAAAACCCTGAAGCAAAAATAAAACACAATGAATTATTTCTCCTAATATATAATTAAAACAAATGCCCCATTTAAAAAAGTTCTTTTTTTCTCTTGATGGGCTAATTCCTTTCAAAACTAGGTAAATTCTAATAAAACAATAAAGACATTGAAGGCTATTCCTTCTAATTTATAAACAAACATATCTCTCCAAACTCTTAACCCCAGTTCTTTAAGCTACAGGTCATATGAAAATATAAAATAACAGATGGTATTATTTATGTTACCAGGAAGATTTCAAGCTGTATTTAAGTGAGAAGTAAACAGAAAGAACTGTCAACTGTCAAATATTTCAGGCCCTTCCTTAATAGTATTTATGGGAAAATGCCAAAACACAAACATATTGTGTAATATTGTTAAATACCTACAAAGTCCTATAATGCTGAAAAACAGCTATGCTTTCAGGAAGAATGGATATATGGGCATGGTGGTGGTGGGAATCTTATGCACAAGATAAACTTTTCTGCAAATACCATTTCTCCCTATTTTTCTCATTAATCCCCACCTTCCCCTCGAGTGATGAGTTTAGACATCAAGTGACTAGTTTCATTGAACTTTCAAGAAACAAGAACTCTCTGAACAGGGACAATTGCTTTATTTTTTTAACATTTGGCTTTATGCTTAATTAATTAACATGTCATTAATGGGTCATTTGTAAAGAACTAATACACTTAAAAAACAAAGCCAAATTCAAAAGGAAAAATTCCCAGAAAAGTTCTGAAAAATTCCTATCAAAGATAACATAATTGTCACAGAATACATAAAAGATATAAGGTTCCTATAAATTAGAAAAGTCAGTGTAGGGAGCAGAGCCAAAATGATGGAGAAAAGGCAGAGACGTGCCTGAGATCTCCCAAATTCCCTTCCAAACAACTTCAAATAATGCCTCAAAACAAATTCTAGAGCAATAGAACCCACAAAAGGGCAGGGTAAAATAATTTTTCAGCCAAAGACAACTTAGAAGGTCAGCAGGAAAGGTCTGTCACACAGAGGTGAAGTTGAATACAGGCCAGGCCCCAGCAAACCACTGGTAGGCATTGGGTGTGACTAAATAAGCTGCAGTAGGTTCTGAAGCTCTCAGCCCACAGAAGGTAAGGCAGTCAGACAACTGGTCAGAAGGAGATTACACGGGTCCTTTTGTTGCCACTGGGGTAGGGGGTTAAGATTCTGTTGCACTGTCCATAGTCAGATCCAGGTTCCAGGCCTGGGTCTTAGTCCCAGGGTGAGAAGAAGCATTAGCACACCAGAGCTTATGGCCACAGGGGAGCAAGGACCCTGGTCACAGTTCCAGGTTGGAAAAGAGTGCTTGTGATTACTCACTGACCAGAGCACAGGCCAGATGAGTTGTAAACATACCCTCTCCTTAGATCATACTAACTTGGAAGAACTAAAAAATTACAAATGCCTAGAACTAGCTCTGAAAACAGCTGCACAAAAAACCTGAAGGTTGGGACAGTGAGCCGTCCACCCTGAAGTAGAGCCTGATTTTAACACAGTTAAAAGTCAAGAAGTAGGCAGAAAAAATGAGCAAACCAAAAAAAAAAAAAAAAAAAAAGGAACCTGACCATAGAAAGTTACTTTAGTGACAGGGAAAATCAAAATACAAACTCAGAAGACAACAAAGTCAAAACTACTACATCCAAAGCCTTAAAGAAAAGTGTGAATGGGTCTCAGGCCCCAAAATAATTCCTAGAAGAGCTCAAAAAGGATTTTAAAAATCAAATAAGAGAAGTAAAGAAAAACAATGGGAAAAGAAACGAGAGTGATGTAGGAAAATCATGAAAATAGAGTCAAGAGCTTGGTAGAAAACAGAATTGACCTAATGGAAAAAGATGTACATAAATTCACTGAAAAAAAGAACTCCTTAAAAAGTAGAACTGGCAGGGGCACAGCCAAGATGGCAGAGAAAAAGCAGTGACTTGCTTGAGCTCTCCCCCAAACCCCTTCAAATACCTGTAAAAAAATGACTAAACAAATTATAGAGCAGCAGAACCCACCAAAAGACAGAGTGAAACAAATTTCCAGCCAAGAAAACCTGGATGGTTGATAGGAAAGGTCTGTTATGCTGGGCTGGGAGAGAAGCACAGTTCACTGTAGACCACACAGGCAAAGACAAAGCAGGCCTCAGGAGACTGAATCACAGACAGCTCTGGTGGTTCTTCTCAACCCACAAATGCCAAAGACAACTCAGAAGGTCAGTGGGAAAGGTCTGTGACTACGCTGAGAGAGAAGCATGGTCCAGTCCTGGCCCTTGTGCAGCCTCGGGGCAGTGGAAACAGTGGCAGCAGCTGCTTGTGGAGCTCTCGCTCACAGATGGTGGAGAGATCGAATGGCTGATTAGAGGGGGACTGCAGGAATCTCTTTGCTGGTGATGAGGCAGGATTCTCTTGCTTTGCCCGGGCTTGGATCTAAGTTGCAGTCCTGGGGCGAGGAGGTGTGCTGGTGAGGTGAAGCTTGTGGCAACAGTGGAGAAGGAATCCTCCTCACAGTTCCAAGGCAGAAAAGAGTGCTTATGGTCACTCATAGACCAGAGCACAGGCCAGGAAATGAGGAAACACCTCTCCATTGATCATACCAATTTGGAAGAACTGAAAATTTATAGGTTCCTAAAAGTATCTCTGAAAACAGCTGCACAAAACCCCTGATGCTTGGGACAGTCTCCACACCGGAAGCAGAGCTTTACCTTAACAAAGATTTAAAAAGTCAAGTAATTGGCTGGGAACAGGAGCAAATAGTGCAAAAAACAAAAACAAAAAAACCAAACTTCAGACCATAGAATCTTACTTTGGTGACAAAGAAGATCAAAACATACAACCAGAAGAAGACAACAAAGTCAAAGATCCTACATACAAAGCCTCCAAGAAAAAATATGAATTGGTCTCAGGACATGGAAGAACTCAAAAAGGATTTTGAAAACCAAGTAAGAGAAGTAGAGGAAAAATTGGGAAAAGAAATGAGTGTTACAAGAAAATCATGAAAAACAAATCAACAGCTTGCTAAAGGAGACCCAAAAAATACTGAAGAAAACAACACCTTAAAAAATAGTCTAACCCAAATGGCAAAAGAGGTCCCAAAAGCCAATGAGGAGAAGAATGCCTTAAAAAGCAGACATAGCCAAATGGAAAAGGAGGTCCAAAAGTTCACTGAAGAAAATAATTCCTTAAAAATTAGAATGGAGCAAATGGAAGCTAATGATTCTATGAGAAATCAAGAAATTATAAAACAAAACCAAAAGAATGAAAAAAATAGAAGACAATGGGAAATATTTCATTGGAAAAACAACTGAAATGGAAAATAGATCCAAGAGAGATAATTTTAAAATTACTGAACTACCTGAAAGCCATGATTAAAAAAAAGAGCCTAGACATCATCTTTCAAGAAATTATCAAGGAAAACTGCTCTGATATTCTAGAACCAGAGGGTAAAACAGAAATTGAAAGAATCCACTAATCACCTCCTAAAAGAGATCCCCAAAGGAAAACTTGTAGGAATATTTTAGCCAAATTCCAGAGTTCCCAGGTCAAGGGGAAAATATTGCACCAGCCAGATGAAACAATTCAAGTATTGTAGAAACACAATCAGGATAACACAAGATTTAGCAGCTTCTACATTAAGGGATCAGTGGGCTTGGAATATAATATTCCAGAGGTCAAAGGAGCTAGGATTAAAACCAAGAATCACCTATCTAGTAAAACTGAGTATAATCCTTCAGGGGGAAAATGAACATTCAATGAAATAGAGGACTTTCAAGCATTCTTGAGGAAAAGACCAGAGCTGAATAGAAAATCTGACTTTCAAATATAAGACTCAAGAGTAGCATGAAAAGGTAAACAGGAAAGAGAAATCATAAGGGACTTATTAAAGTTGAACTGTTTACATTCCTACGTGGAAAGATATTTGTCACTCATGAGACCTGACTCAGTATTAGGTTAGTTGGAGGGAATAGATACATACATACATACATATGAATGTATATATATACATGCATACAGAGAGACAGAAAGAGAGAGAGAGAGGGAGAAAGAGAGAGAGAGAGAGAGAGAGAGAGAGAGAGAGAGAGAGAGAGAGCACAGGGTAGGTTGAATATTAAGGGATGATATCTAAAAAATAAAATTAAGGAGTGAGAAAGAATTGTTCTGAGAGAAGGAGAAACGGAGAGGTAGAATGGGGGTAAATTATCTCACATGAAAGAGGCAAGAAAAAGCTTTTACAGTGGAGGGGAAGAGGGGAGAGGTGAGAGGGAATGAGTGAATCTTACTCTCACTGGATTTGGCTTAAGGAGGGAATTACATACACACTCAATTGGGTATGAGAATCTTTCTTACCTTACAGGAAAATAAGGGGGAAAGGGATAAGATGGGGGGGTGATGATACAGAGCAGATTAGGGGAGGGGGTAATCAGAAGCAAACACTTTTGAGGAGGGACAGGGTCAAAGGAGAGAATAGAATAAACAGGGGATGGGGTAGGATGGAGAGAAATATAGTTAGTCTTTCACAACATGACTATTATGGAAGTGTTTTACATGACTACACATGTATAACCTACATCGAACTGCCTGCCTTCTCAATGAGGGTGGGTGGGGATGGAGGGAGAGAATTTGGAACTCAAAGTTTTAAAAATGAATGTTAAAAATTGTTTTTACATGTGACTGGGAAATAAGATATACAGGCAATGGGGTATAGAAATCTATCCTGACCTACAGGAAAATAGAAATGGAAGGGGATAAGAGAAGTGGGGGGGTGACAGAAGGGAGGGCAGATTGGGGGAAGGGGTGTTCAGAATGCATGCTGTCTTGAGGTGGGGAGAGGGGAGAGATGGGGAGAAAATTTGGAATTCAAATTCTTGTGGAAGTGAATGTTGAAAACTAAAAATTAATTAATTAAAAGAAAAGTAGAACTGGCCAAATAGAAAAGGAGGTACAAAAGCTCACTGAAGAATATAATTCCCTAAAACTTAGAATTGGGCAAGTGGAAGTTAAGGACTTCATGAGACATCAAGAAACAATACAACAAAATCAAAAGACTGAAAAAAATAGAAGACAATGGGAAATATCTCATTAGAAAAACAACTGAAATGGAAAATAGATCCAGGAGAGATAATTTTAAAATTATTGCATTACCTGACAGTCATGATCAAAAAAGGGCCTAGACATCATCTTTCAAGAAATTATCAAGGACTGCCCTGAGATTCTAGAACCAAAGGGTAAAACAGAAATTGAAAGAATCCACCAATCATCTCTTGAAAGAGATCCCAAAATAAAAACTCCCAGGAATATTACAGCCCATATTCCAGACCTCCCAGATCAAAGAGAAAATGCTGCAAGCAGCCAAAAAGAAACAATTCAAATACTGTGGAGTCACAGTCAGAAAAACACAAGATTTAGTAGTTTCCACATTAAAGAATCAGAGGGCTTGAAATATGTTATTTTAGAGGGCAAAGGATAAAGGATTACAACCAAGAATCACCTACCAGCAAAACTGAGTATAATTCTTTAAGGGGTAAAAATGGACAATTAATGAAATAAAGGACTTTCAAGTATTCCTGATGAAAAGACCAGGGCTAAATAAAAAAATCTAATTTTCAAATACAAGACTCGAGAGAAGCATAAAAAGGTAAACATGAAAGAGAAAGCATAAGGGATTCAATAAGGTTAGACTGTTTTCATTCCTAAGTGGGAAGATGATACTTGTAAATTCTAATAACATTCTAATTATTAGGGCAGTTGGGAGTATTATATAGACAGAAGGTATAAATGTGAGCTGAATATGATGGGATGATATCTAAAAAAAGAAAATTAACGTGTGAGAAAAAGGAATGCACTGGGAGAAAGCTCAAAAAAGCTTTTGCAGTGGAGAGGAAGATAGGGAAGATGGGAGGGAGGGTGCTTGAACCTCGCCTTTATCAGAATTGGCTCAAAGAGGGAATAACATACACATTCAGTTGCGTATAGATACCTATCTTAACCTACAGGAAAGTAGGAGGGGAAGGGCATAAGATAATGAGAGGGGGCTGATGGAAAGGACAGCAGACTGGGGGAAGTGGCAATCAGAAGCAAAATTTGAGGATGGACAGGGTGAAAAGAAAAAGAGTAGAAGAAATAGATTGAGGGAAACACACAGCTAGTAATCATAAAGGTGAAAAAATTTTTACAGCAAGCTGCTCTGATAAAGGCCTCATTTCTCAAAATATAGAGAACTGAGTCAAATTTATAAAAATAAGAGCCATTCCCCAATTGATAAATGGTCAGAGGATTTGAACAGGAAGTTTTCATACAAAGTAATTAAAGCTATCTATAGTTACATGAAAAAATGCTCTCACTATTGATTAGGGAAATGCAAATTAAAACAACTCTTGAGTATGAGAAAGAAATTTATAATTTATCATTTTCATATTAATCAATATGATATATGTAATGAATATACTAATAATTTAGTTTTCTCAAGAGCTGCCTCTCTGGCTTTGGAGTCAGAGCTCACAATGAAGCTTAAACTGATTAATCAGAACTCTGACAATGCTCACAATAACTGGACCTTAAGTGAAGTGAATCAAAGTGTGTAGAACCTGTTCCCATCACAGAACTCTGGTTCTGTACTTTAGGGTAGGTGGTCATGACCCTCAAAGACATGACTCCAGAATTATTGTATTGTGGGACTTGTGGGTTTCTCATGTGAAACCACTAAATGATTGTTTATAATCCACCTTTCTCCCTCCACAGTTGTGATTTAAGTATATAACCTATGCTTTTACTTGAGCTAAGGGAACATTCCTCACTCTGAAACTGAATAATTAAACTACCTGACTACTGGCACTCCTGTTTCTAAGCCTGCTTTGTGCAGCTCCAAGCACTCTCAGGTTAGAGACTGACTCAGTAAAAATCCTGTTAACAGGCACCACCCCATACCTGTCAGATTGGCTAGTATGACGAAAAAGGAAAATGACAAATGTTGGAGGGATGTTGGAAAAGAGACATTAATGTGCTCAGAGCTGGTGGAATTGTGAACTAATTTAACTATTCTAGAAAACAACTTGGAACTATGCCCAAAAGGCTATAAAACTGCACACCCTTTGACCCAGCATATACCACTATGAGGGCTGTATTTCAAAGAGCTAAAAAAAGAAAAAAGAAAAGGATCTATATGTGAAAAAAAATTTATAGCAGCTCTTTTAGTGGTGACAGAATTGGAAATTGAGGTGATGCCCATCAATTGGGGAATGGCTGAACAAGATGTGTTATATGATTGTCATGAAATACTGCTGTACTACAAGAAATGATGAACAGGATGCTCTCAGAAAAACCTGGCAAGACTTACATGAACTAATGCAAAGTGAAATAAGCAGAACAAGAGAAACCAGTAACAATAATATTATATGATAATTAACTGTGAATGACTTAGTTGTTTTCTTTTTTTTGGTATTTTTTTTTTTTTTGGTGAGGCAGTCAGGGTTATGTGACTTGCCCAAGGTCACATAGCTAGTAAGTATCAAGTGTCTGAGGTTGGTTTTGAACTCAGGTCCTCTTGACTCCAAGGCCAGAGCTCTATGCACAGCTCCACCTAGCTGCCCCTGACTTAGTTATTTTCAACAATACTACGATTCAAGACAATTCCAAAGGATTTATGATGAAAAATGCTATCAGGGACAGAACCGATGCAGTCTGAATGAAGATTGAAGCATACTCTTTTTTACTTTCTTTGGGTTTTTTTTGTCTGTTTTCTTTTACATCATAATTAATATGGAAATATGTTTTGCATGACTGCACATGTATAACCTATATCAAATTGCTTGCCTTCTCAATGACAGGGAGGGAAGAGGGGAAAGAATTTGAAATTCAAAAATTTTAAAAAGAATGTTAAAAATGTTTTTACATGTAAGTGAGAAGGAAATAAAACATTAAATAAATATACATTTTTAAAAAGAAAAGTAGAATATCAAGTCAAGTCAACAAGAATTTATTAAGTGCCTATTATGTGCCAGGCACTGTGATTATTTAAAAGGAACATGAAAAAGGATGAGGGAAGGGAGACTCAAAAGAGAATATTTAATAAAAGCTATCAGAAAAATGCTTAAATCAAAATAAACAACAATGAAAAGACATTTCTGAGAAAAATGTAGAAAGTTTTCAATGCAGTTACAAGTCTGTCAGAAAAAATAGATGTAAGAAACTAAGGTTTTAAGGCAATGATCACAATTAGTTCCAGAGGACACATCATGAAACATATCTCCCTCCTCTCACTAGAAAGAAAGAAGTCTATAGATGCTGAGTGTTACATATGCCATCTGACACAGCTGATGTGATGATTTTACTTAACTGATTTTCTTTAGGACAAGAAGAGTTTCTATGGGGGTAGGAAAAAGGTAGAAGGAAGTTATGTATATCAGAAAGTATCTGTGGTATAAAAAACAAAAGGTATTAATAAGAGAGAAAATTAACATACCAGAATTAGCACGAAAGTTAGTCCAATTGGAGGTATATGCTTTGGCCAATTTTTATTCCTCTATAAGTTTACGTTTCTATGAATACTGGTAATGATATTAACAATATTAATATTAACAGTGTTATTACAGCATTAATATTGATATTAACAATACTAAATGTCACAACTCAGTAGTCCCTTCTGAAAAAACAAATTGTATTAAACATGACCACAAAATTTGAATTATACAAAATCAACAAGTTATAAATCTGCTGCCATCTGCCTAAACAGTGAATGTTACAAGGAATAAATGAGAAAAAAATAAGGATATCAATTGCTTGGTCAATGCTGGTTCACTGGTAGAAATTCTAAGATTTACAATATGGTCACAAGACCTAGTCTTTGAAACATATATGTATCGCTAATAGTGAAATAACTATTGAAAGACTATCTTTTAGCAGTTTTATTGTATTACTATGTTTCTGAATCAATTGACTGATACTGTTGAAAGCATGCTCAAATTAAGAATACTTAGATGAAACACTATACTTAGTCAAAGATTCTCCTTCAGGTACTCCCTGGTGCTCTTCTATTTCTGCACTCTCTTCCATGGGAGCAGTTTGTTCCAACTCACTGTAAAATAATAGAAATATAGTCATAATAAAAATCGTTATTGCTATCCACAAAAATATGTATGTTGAAATGTGATGAATCAAAAATCCAGGTGATATTTTTCAAATATCTTATTTCTTGATTTCTTAAGAAGCAACTTTTAATTTTCCCATAATATTATGACATCACTAGATATCATTTATATATCACCTTGGCAATTATCATTGAAAATAAAAAGGATCATTGTATTTCTTTGAACTCAAACATGAAGAATAAATTATTCTAAAATAACAAGTTGTAATCTGAGATTCTCTCCCATACAAACAAAAATTAGAAATTATAGCTATAGGAAATACTAAGATTTTTGATTACAGATGTTCAGAGAAATTTTCTAACATAGGAAAAAATTACTATAAATGATCTCCCATTCTATAATTGGATATTCCAGTGTATTTTCAATTATGAAAATGAGCCATAAGTAACTTGAATTTTAAAATATATAAATTATATATAACATATGAATATGTTATATATTATATAAATTTATAAGTATGATATATAAATATATATCATACATAATATAAAAATATATATCATACATAATATAATATATAAAACATATAAAATTCTTAAGAAAAATCCATAGCAGAGACTAAAGGGTGGCAACATTGCAAAAAATAAACAAATAAACAAATGTATACAAGAGAGTGTCTGTCAGCCTCAAACAACTTGAGAATCACTGGTTTAGCAAAAAGCACCTCTGAAACACAGACATTACTTTTGCTTATACAACAGACAAATATACATTTCTATTTAAAATTCAAACAACTCATGTGTTGAACAGAACTGGCGAAAATTCAATTCTATTTTATTATACTCATGTGGCACAATTTCTTCAGCCATTTTCCAGTTGATGGGCATTCACTGTCCTTCCAGTTCTTTGCTTCTAAAACCATGCTACTATAAATATTTTCATACAGAAGGAGCTTTTCCTTCTGCTTTTAATCTCTATAGAGACATAGCTGGATTAAAGGATATATAGGTTAGTGATTTTTTTTTAGTATAATTCCAAATTGTGTTCCCAGAATAGTTGGACCAATTTAAGTTCTACCAACAATGCATTACTATGCTTGTCTTTCTACAACCCCTCCAACATTTGAGATTTTTGTCTTTTTGCCATCCTTGCCAATATGATAGGTGGGAGGTGAAACCTCAGAAATAATTTGTGTTTCTATTATTAATGATTTGAAGCATTCTTTCAAATAATTGTGGATAGCCTACACATTTCTTTTGAAGACTATGAGTTCCCATCATTTGTTTGACAATTTATCTATCCAACACAATAGCCTTCAAATAAATGTTTTCCTATTTATTCTAATGCTAATCGCAAAAACACCAAATCTCAAATGAAAACTGAATAAAAGAATACTTACTTTTTTTTGAACACTTCAGTAAGGTACAAAATTATTTAATGGATTAATGTTGGGTAGTACCCAATCTTTTCTTGTCACTGCTTCCACACATGCCTAAAGTGATGGAGCCATAACTCAATCTTCTCTGCTGTGAAAGGATAATAATATCTATCTCAAGGAGTTCCCTTTGCTTACTCCATAAGGGAGAGAGTTGTCCAAGAGGGAATGGGATTATCATTTATCTATTCCAGAATGTTAACTCAAATTGTACTTTAATATATCTTCAAGACACATAAAAATTTTACTAACATCATTGTGGGGGCAGAGAGTCATATTGGAGGTCATAGGGAACTGGACTATGCCAGTTTGAACATTTATCTCTCCAAGTTATAAATGTTTGCATATTAGGTTAATGTTAAGTTAAATAAAATTGCTTCTGGCAGATGAACATAAAAATGCAGGGTACAATATTGGTAGTATTTTTGAGAGTGGGCTATACATTAATTATATTTCACTTTTAATACATAGTATGTCTATCTTTTTTCCTACTTCTCTGATTACATTTTTACATCATTTATACTGTGCAAGTCTTCATCTTTAATATGTTGTAGCCTGTTCACAGCTACCATATATCTCTCCATTACTCATAAAGACTGTGGTACCCCACGAGTCCTTGTTCAAACATCATCAGAAAAATACAGGTATTTGGGGAACATCTGAAGAAATTATGAATTAATGGAATATTACTGTGCTGTTAAGAAGTACTGTATGAATCTGAAGAATTCAGAGATCCTCGGAAAGACTTTTATGAAATGAAAATAGTAGTACTAAGAAAACAAGAGATATAATGACCATGATAACATAAAGGAAAAATAAGAGTAAAAGATATCTGCATTTGGATGATAACATAAAGACCTAGATTTTATATAGCACTTTAAAGTTTGCAATATACTTTATATATATTATTTCATTTGATCTTAACAACCCTGTGAGGTAGATTCTATTATTACCACATTTTACAGATGAAGAAACTGAGGCTGACAAAGTTAATGGACTTGCCAGGGTCACACAATTAAGGTCTGGGGAAGGATTCAAACAAGTTCTTCGTAACTCCAAGTCCAACACCACTGCCTCACACCTAGCTGTTTCTAGATCAAAGCACTGACCAAGAGGACTAATGATGAAATACCTCTATTTCCATCCAGTAGAGAAGTGGTAGATTGCATAGGCTGTTGATCTATTTTGCTTAATTGTATTTCTTTGTTACAAGAGGCAATTCTAGAAGGATGGTATAATTAGGAAATAATGACAACATATAAAAAACTCAATCTTTTTTAAAATACTGGTTAGAAATATGGATCTTTGTTTCAGAGAGATGCTTGGGGTCATTAAATAAACTGCAATTTCCCAAAGGCAATTATGATGATCTTCACCTGTTCAGTTGTGGCTCTGGCTCACTGCCCATATACAGTGTGCCCAAGTTTTGTTGTTGCTGGTGGACAGCTAGGTGGCACAGTGGATAGAGTGCCAGACCTGGAGTCAGAAAGACCTGAGGTCAAATCCGGCCTTAGACATTTACTAGCTGTGTGACTCTGGGCAAATCACTTAACCTTGTTTGCCTCAGCTTCCTCATCTGTAAAGAGCTGGAGAAGGAAATGGCACAACCACTCCGTATCTTTGTCAAGAAAACCCCAAGTGGTGTCATGAAGAGTCAAACATGACTGAAATTAAACAAGTACCTATTATTAGCCAAGCACTGTGCCTTAGCTCAGTGATAATAAAGACAAAAACAAAATGCAGCTTGTCTTCTATTATGAAAACATGTATGCATACAAGTATATACAAAATATATAGCAAGTAAATACGAAGTAGTTTCTTGAGGGTGGGCTGAAGCACTAGCGGCTGGGGAGATTAAGAAAAGTCTCATGTAGAAACTGGCATTAGGGCTGAACCAAGGTGAGAAAGGAGTACATTCCAGGTACCAGGGTTAACCCATGGAAAGGCACAGAGACAGGTGACTGAATATTATGTAGAAGAAATAGCAAGTAATAAAGTTTGACAGGAACAGAGAATGAATGGGAGCAATGTATAATAAATCAGGAAAGGCAAGCTGGAGTCATATTGTGAAGGGTTTTAAATACTAAAAAAGTTTGTATTTTATTCCTTGAGCAAAAGAGAGCTACTGCATTAATATGGTCAGGCTTGTGCTTTAGAAATATCACTTTTGACAGAGGATGGATTAGAGAGGGGAGAAATCTGAGGCAGGGAGACTAATTAAGAGGCTATTACAATAGTCTGGGCAACAAGAACTAGGGTGGTGGCTGTATAGGTAGTGGGTTGGAGAATAAGAGGATGTTTTTGGATATGGTGAATTTAAGTTGCCTATGGAACATTCAGTTGCATATGAACAATATAGTTCTGGCAAAAAAAAAAACCCAAACAAACTAGGGATGAATATGAAGATCTATGAGTCATCTGCAGAGAGATGATAAACAAGCCATATGGCTTATTCTTTTAACTGTATAACATCACGTGGATAGTAGGCATTCTTCATCCACTCAGCTTTCTGTGTGGATAGTGAGGGCATTTAGGAATTTCTAATATGTTTCAAGACTTGATATATAAGGTCAATGCCAAGTGTAAATGAGCACCTGGAGGACCTCACTGTCCAGAGAGATCACATAATCATAGATCTAGAGTTAGAAGGGACTTTGGGGGGACACCTAGTCCAACTCCCTCATTTCATAGATCAGGAAATGGAGGCCCAGGAAAGTTATGATTTATTAAAGTATCACAAGTAGTATATAACAGAGGTGGCACTGGAGTCCAGATCTTCTGTTTCTGAAGACAGTGTCTATAGTTGTATTATGGGAATCCCTCTCAGATTTGGATTCTCCATTGGATATGACAGCAAATACCAATTCTCTTCTTGGCAAGCACAGATTTTCCTTTTAGCTTGATGAAATAAACTTATAATGCAATGTTTTTTTAAGCTTATGGTCTACTAACTAAATGGTTTTTTCCCTTATTCACTGTTTTGTAACTTAAGAAAATCTGGAAATTATCCTTTTTTTTTAAAGTCCTTAATTAAATTTGGATAGGTCATCCTTCCAACCTACAAACAGATAACAAGTCAGACCTTCCAATTTATAAGTGGGCAGGTTTATTTACAAATAAGCCAGCTTCCATACATAAGCCGTAACAAACAGACATAATATACTGTAAATGTAAACAGATACAGAAATGTTTTACACATGCAGCAATTTTTGAGTATATGAACACAGATTACCCATGGAAAAGGGTTGCCATTCCAAGATAAAGTAGAAGAACTGAACAGGAAGGCAAAATGAACAAGCTAAAGAGATCTGCCTTTTTTTTCCTTTTTTTACAGCATTGAATCCTAGTTAAATACTATAAATTCCAATAATGTTAGAGGTACATATATTCAAATATTAGTTTGAAATACCTCTGTATTTTAAATGCCTCTGCAAACCAAAAAGAATTAAAAAAAGAATGATTTTTTTTTATTATTTTACCACTTAAGATAATCAATTTCACTGTTCCTTGCCAGTTTTCTCACTAATGAACAGAAAAATTTTCATTTTATTTATTTATTATTTTGAAGGGCAATTGGGATTAAGTGACTTGCCCAGGGTCATACAGCTAGTAAGTGTGTCAGAGGTTAAATTAGAATTCAGATCCCTCTGACTCCAGGGCTGACACTCTATCCACTGAACCACCTAGCTACCCAGAAAATTTTTAAAAATATTTGTATGGTGAATGTATAGATGCATGCAGAGCATTCTAGCAGAACTGCATTGCTAATACATCAAACTTCAAAGTTTTTTTTTGTTTGGCCTCTTATTCATATTTATACAATAATCCCAAAAAAGGCAAAAAAGTTGAGGTTTGCTGCCAGTTAATGGTCCCACTAATAGTACTAAAACTAGAAAGGACAAAAATAACAATGAACAGAAAGGGAAACAAAAATTAAGACTCCCTTCCATGCCAACAAAAACTCAATGAATCCTTTCACTTCTTAAAAAGAATCTTGCATATATCAAGCTACCAAATTTAAAGATGTGTTTATAAATATTATAACAATCCTAAGGGAAAAAGAAAAGAAAGAAAAGCAATGAAGTGAGTATATGGAGGATGGGCCCTTTGGAGTCAGAAAGTTCTGTGTTGAAACATGACCTCCCAAACATACTGGTTGTGTGACCGTGGGCAAGTTACTTAGCCTTTTAGTGGCTGTTAACATCTATAACAACTGTTACAGATGAAGATGCCCAGTCATGTATTTTCATAGCAAGGATATGGTATCCTTGGATGAAATCACAGGTCTAGACCCAAAAACAACAACAAAAGCAACCATTTTAGTATCACAGAAATCTGACTAATCCCAGAATTTTTTTCATCTACAGACATATTTTCTAGCTCATAGAAGCAATCTATCCTGAAACCTGGTTCCACTCTTTCTAATAAGCAGAAATATTACACGATAGAATGGATCTTTGGACATCAAGATACCCATTTTTATAAAAGTCAGTTGGGGAATATCTCAATATTGTTACAGTTGTTATGAAAGATAGAAAAAGCAGGGGGAGAGAAAAGGGATGAAAAGAATTAAAAATCTGATGGAATATGAGGCAGCTAGGTGGCACAGTGGATAGAACTCTGACCTTGGAGTCAGAAGAACCTGAGTTCAAATCCGACCTCAGACACTTGACACTTACTAGCCGTGTGTCCCTGGGCGAGTCACTTAACCCCAATTGCCTCACCAAAAAGGAAAACAAAAAACAAAAACAAACAAAAAAAAAAAAACAAGAAAAATCTGATGGAATAAAAGCACCAAGAGAAATTTGAAAAATTTCAACATCAACATAGACTTTTCTTTCAGTTTTCTGCCCCTGGCTAAAAAAATGCATCTGAATTCTGGAAACAATTTTAAGAGAGTAAATTTAAGAGAATAAAAAAACAGAGTAAAAAAAGTAAAATGTCATGGACTTACAAAAATATTGAGAAAAATTAAGTGTGTTTACTTAATTGTTTCTATGAGGCGCTGTGATATAGTAGAAACATACTGGATTCAGAGTCAGGAAACCTGAATTCAAATCATACCACTGTCACTCAACAGCTGTGTGACCAGGGACAATACTCTCTTAACCTCACAAAATCTATTTTCTCATGTAAAATAAGGACAATAATATACATAGTACCTATTTCACAGGGATTTGGTGAGAAAGGGTTTTGAAAATCTTAAAGCCCTAGATAATTTGTTATAAAAACACTGAGGAATCTGCATATAGAAACACAGTAGGTGCTCAAACAGTTGGTTGACAGATTATAAAACTATTCACTCAAAATAATAAAACAGTACACTATTTGGTGAAATTAAAAAAGGAAATTAAAATGTCAGTACACTGCAAAAGAGCCAGGCACCCAAATGTTAGTTGAATGAAATTTCATTTAAGTCCACTCAGTCCATGAATTTTATGAACAAGACACCTTAAAAATACATATTTGCCTTTAAAGCAGGCCCTCCTTAATGACCCACAAATACAAAGATATTTCAAACAGATCACTGAGGAAAACTGTTTTTAGGAAAGGAAAGCAGACTCCTGGGCAATGAGAACAGTTCACATCTAGATACAGCTTTTCAAAGACTTGCAAAGTGTTTCATATGCATCATTTCTTTTGCTTCTTACACAAACTTGAGAGGTAGGTGATATTATTTGCCTTTTGTTGATGAGGAAACTGAGGTTCTGAGAGGGGAAGTGATTTAATCAGAGTCTCACAGCTAAGACATGTTTGAAGGAGGATTTGAACCCACATCTTTCTGATTCTGAAATTTAGCACTCAGCACTTTATTATGCCATTCTGCTTCCCCAAAAGATGACAAGATAATAAATTTTCCATTTGATTTCAGAATGTACAGTGGGCACAAATATGGATTGCACCTTATATTGTCTTAAACTGATCCCTATTTATAAGCCCCCTTCCACCCTTTCTGTCTTCTGCTCTGATTGCTCTAGAGGCAGAAACAATATTCTTTTAAATTGAAGACCTATTTCCCTTAGTCTTCCAATTCAGAAATAATCTAAACAAAAAGGTGGGAAGCTACATAAAAGGCATATTAATTCAAAATTAATTTAAACCATAAGAACATTTCATATTATCTAATGCTACAGCAAAAACAGCATATCCAAAAGAACTTACATTTTATCATTTCCACCAATGTGTCTTTCAAATTCTCTCTTCCCTCTTTGGTCAAACCCATCAAAAGTTCTGTTCATTCCACCACTTCTTCCTCTGCTTCGCATTCCACCTCTTATGCCTCCACGGCCTCTAATTGGTCTTTCCCTCTCAAATCTTTCAACTGGCCTAAAAGGAGAAAAAGAAATACTAAAATAATTAACCAGGTTGGTTAAATATCATTACTTTTTTAATCTGAAAAGATTTTTTAAAATTCTTATTAGCACGGTACAAGGCATAGCTCAACAGGTACTAAAGCAACTTTTAAATTAAAATTAAATATGAAGTAGAAAGCATTAGAACAAGGGTTCATCATCTGAAGTCCAGGGTCTCTGTATAGATTTCAGGAGGTCTTTGAATTTAGATGGGAAAAAATACTTTTTGTTTTCACTAACCTTTGATTTCCTTTATAAATTCTATGTATGTTATTTTATGTATTTAAAAGCATTATTATTCTGAGAAGAGGTTCCATAGCCTTCATCAGAATATGCTATAGATTCAATACACAAAAAAGTTAAGAATCCCTGTACTAGAGAGTACCTTTAAAATAATACTATCTTCAAGTAGAAATTCAAAATAAGATTTAAAAAAATACTGACTGGGTCTTTCTATAATTGACAAATATTCAAGGGACATAAAAAAAGGAAGTTTTTTATTTTTTTAGGTAATTGGGGTTAAGTGACTTGCCCAGGGTCACACAGCTGATGTGTGTTTGGTCTAAGGCCAGATTTGAACTCAGGTCCTCCTGACTTCAGGGCTACCCACTGTACTACCTAGAAAAGATAGTTTTTAAAGGAAGAATCCAAGCTATTGACAGCCATATCAAAAAAATGATCCAAATCACTAATCATTAAAGAAATGCAAATTAAAGCCACTCAGGTTCCATCTCACATCCCTCTGATTGGCAAAGATGGCAAAATGACCAATTTGGTAGGGTTACAGAAAAATAGGCAGATTAATGTATTCTTGGTGAAGCTATGAATTGGTACCACCAATCTAGAAAGCAATTTGAAACTATGCCCCAGAAATTATTAAATTGTATACATATACCCTTTGACCTAGCAGTACCACAACTAGTTCCATACCCCAAACAAATCAAAGAAGAGGAAAAAGATCCATATGTACAAAAATACTTATAGCAACTCTTTTTATAGCAGCAAACAAGGAGGGACTACCCATCAATTGGGTAGTAGCTGAAATACTCTCATCTCCATCCCACTCACCCCATTACAGTGATTCTGAACCCTAAGTTGCCATTATACAAACTCCAATCTCAATATTCCCCACTGCAAACTGCCTTACTTCCACTTCTCTTCTCAACTCTAATGCTAATGTTTACCTCCAGATCTATCTACCTTTTTACTTTGTTCTCTGGAATGCCTGCTCCATAGTTAATAATATTGCTTTCATTTTAAAACTTTTCCTTTCTCATTCTTTTCATCTTCTTGCACTCACTGAGACCTGGCTCTTCCCCGAGATACTGTAACACAGCAGTGACAATCCTCTGACAGCACCAATTGCTCCTTGTTATTACTTCCAAAATCTGCCTCTACCACCATCACTTGTGAACCTCTCCTCCTCTGAGAATCCCTCAATCCATATTTATTCCCCAATTGAGATTTGAATAGCTCTTAGCTATGGACCCTCAGGAAATTCTCCTTCCTTACTTTTTTTATTTTTAGTTTAGGCAATGGGGTTCAGTGACTTGCCCAGGGTCACAAAGCTAGTAAGTGTTATGTGTCTGAGGCTGGATGTGAACTCAGGTCCTCCTGAATCCAGGGCCGGTGTTCTATCCACTGCACCACTTAGCTGCTCCCCATTAATCTGATCATAATATTTTTATTATTCTACCTCTCCCTCTGTCATATGACCTTAAGACCTATTCTTCTCATCCCTTCCTCCTTGCCTCCAATCCCCCCTAGCCTTCAGTTCTTTCCCTGGCCATCACCCTAATAATGCACTTCTTCATACCTTATCTCAACTCCTTGGAGAACCATTTCAACTTTACACTTATCCTATTGCCAATCATGCAAAGGAGACTAAGAAAAGGCATGGTCAGGCAAGTAGGAAGAGAACCAGGAGAGACCAACGCCACAACAACCCAGAGAGCAAAAAGTAACAAGAATAGTGTGACTGACATTGTCAAAGGCTGCAGAAAGTCATGGATGATGAGAATTGAGAAAAGACCATTAGATTCGGAAATTAAGAAATCATTGGTATCTTTAGAGAGTGCAGTTTCGGTTGAGTGAGATTGGAAATCAAATTGGTTTCTCAAGGAAAAAAATTAGCAAATTAAGGCTGAATATTGGATTATTCCCAACATCCATTGCCTTCACTCCTAATTCATTCACTGCTAAATGGAACTAGAGAAAAATCACAATACCGGGCTGACTAGGATACACTGAAAATTTATGTCATATTAATATCAACTGGACCTGTAGCATGACAATCTTTTATGTCTCCCTAATTGAATAACTGACCTATTCCTCCTAGTGGCTTTTTAAATGTTTTCATCCCTCCTCAAACCTTTCATGACACCCTTCCCTTTGTCCTTTCAGCTAAGAACCATGCCTCCAAAAAAAAAAATCCAAGGCCATTTGCTGAGAATTCCCTCTTTCTCTTCTTCCTCATCTCACATCACTTAGATGTCTATACTATGATCTCTTCCTTTGCCCCGTCTCACATGACACGATGGCCCTTCTCCTTACAGAAGCAACTCCTTCACATTCATGTACATTCCACTATGTCTTTTCCAGCAGATTGCCTCCTCTACCATCCCCACTTCTCATTAATTTTCAGTCTCTGACTGTTTACTTGCTGCTTCACTGCTGCCTAGAAACATACTCATGTCTTGCTTACCCTTTAAAAACTCTCACTTGATCCATCCATCTCAACTAGCTATCACCTTTATTTTTCCTCCCTTTCATGGCTAAACTCCCTGAGAAAACCATCTCTAATGATGTCTTCATTCCCTAAATGTTTCCAAAAAACTGAATTTTGTCTCAACCACAAAAAATCCAGGATTAGAGATAGATACAAATGTAAAATTTAGACAGAGCTCAGCCTCTGCCTACATGTCAGGAATTTTCCTAACAACGGGATCAGAACATTTGTAATTGAACTCATAATTTTCATTGAAAATAAACTCCCTACAAATAAAAAAGGGACCTATATTGACCCTATGGGCCATTATATTACTCTCAGGTTTAAAAATAAACTATTTTAAGTTCACTAAAAATAAACTAATTTACACTCAGGTGTTACAAGCACATATTTTGGACAGAACTTCAAAAGAACAATGAGTTAGGGCCAGAACTGAATGGGCAGAGAACAGTGTGAGAAAAAATTATGACCTATAAACATAATGGAATATCACTGTGCTGTAACAAATGATGAAATAAATAAAGAAGAGAATCCTAGGAAGATTGTACAACTAATGCAAAGTAATCTGAGCAGAACTAAGAGAACAATTTATACAATTACATTGTAAAGAGAAACCAACTGTGAAAGCCTTAAGAACTCTAATCAATTGCAATTCCAGAGGACTGATGATTAAGCAGGCTACCCACATAATAGAAAGGTGATGGACTCAACACAGAATGAGATGTATTTATATTTGGATTCGGGCAAGTAGTGGTGCAGTGGATAGAGCGTCAGGCCTGAAGTCAGGAAGAAAATGGCAAACCACTCTAGTATGTTTGCCAAGAAAACCCCAAATGGGGTCACGAAGAGTTAGACATGACTGAAACAAATAAACAACAACGAATATCTGTATTTGACCAATGTAAGAATTCATTTTCCTAACTACATACAGTTCGCACACATGTACTGGCCTAAACAAATCCAAGAATGAACTATTTTGTTTTGTCTTCCCCTGAGCAGAGGTGGGCAAAGCTTATCCTAATATGTACGTTCCTAAACTTGGAGGCAGCATTTGGGAGGGGGGGATGGTGCAGTGGCAACACATCTAGCAAAAAGTTGGGACCCCATTCTAAGGGGAATAGCAGTTGCCTCATCCCTGACATAGTGGGCAATAGCAACAAATGTGATACTTATTATTCCCTGGCAACAACACTCAGCCTGGCCACAAGAAGAAGTAGTAGCACCCAGACCTTTACAAAGGGACAGCAGTAGCCTCAGGCCCCAGCACAAAGGGATTAGAGGTAATGCCTGGGCTTGGCATAAAGAAGCAACGGCAATGTTGGCAATGTTATCTATGGCAGTACTCAAGCCCAGAAAAGCGAGATCATATTGGCTCCAGCCAGGAAAGCAGTGTCAAAGCACAGTAGAGGAGGCACCGCAAGCAGGTCTACCAGAGAACTATGCTTAACTTTAATTTGGAAAGGATAAGCTTCCTCCATATTGTTGCCAGTGGTTACCTCCATAATTGTCCTTTACCCAGGGACTAGAAGGTAGAATTATTGAGAGCTGCTTTGCTTCATAAGATGGGGAAGGTGAAACACTCTTTATATAACTAACTACCCAGCCCCTCGCTGAAAGGAAAGGGGCAATTCCTCAGCAAAGCCCTCTAAAAGGGCAAAAATCTGGTATTCACTGTGATGGGGTTCTCACAGAGGCAGACTCAACACAAGTGACAATATATCAATATTTCTCATTCCCCTTAGTTGCTAGTGCCTCCTTCAAATTACGTTGTATCACATGACTAATATGGAAATACGCTTTATATGACTGCATATGTGTAACCTATTATCAAATTGTTTGTCATCTTAGGGAAGGGGGAGAGAAGAACAGAATTTGAAACTAAAAAGTTTAAAAAAATGAATGTTAACAATCGTTTTTATATGTAATTGGAAAAAAATAAAAATTACATTGTATCTATCTTGTACATAACCATATTACATGTTGTTTCTCCAATAGAATGTAATGTCTGAGGGAAGGGAATTGTTTCACTTTTGTCTCTGTTTTGTTGTTGCTGTTCAGTTGTTTTACTCACGCCTGACTCTTTGTGACTCCATTTGGGGTTTTCTTGGCAGAGATACTGGAGTGGTTTGCCATTTCGTTCTTCAGCTCCTTTTACAGATGAGGAACTGAGGCAAATTAAGTGACTTGCCCAGGTTCACACAACTAGTGTCTGAGGCTATATTTGAACTCAGAAAGATAAATCTTCCTGACTCCATGCCTAGCACTCTATCCATTGCGCCACCTAGTTGCCCTGTCTCTGTATTCAGATACAAATGCCAGGCACATAGTAGGCACTTAATAAATGCTTAATGAGTTGGCTAATATATCATAGCTACTATCATCATCAACATCATGATCTATTGGAATAAAAATACACTATTTTATCAACTTAGAAGTTTCTCAATTCAGTATCCTAAGTTCATGGAGGGTGTTTTTTTCGTAAATTTTTTATCCATTTTAAACTTTAACACAAAATGAAAAAAAAAAGAATATTAATACGTATACAGCAGAACATAAGAAAGGATTCAATATAAGACCTATACAATAAATACTACACATTATTTTCAAAGCTACCCAGCTTTTCTTTGCTTCCTTCTAGGTTTTCTTTTATTGTCTGCTGTGCATTTTTTACTTTATTTTTTTCCTTCCCTCCCCATCCCGTACCCTAAAGAAGGCTACTGTTAAACTTCGGGAAATATACACACATACATAGATTTCTATAAACACACACATATGTACAAATACATACTCGTACACATATATGTAATACTGTACTATGCATATTTCCACTTGTCATCTCTTTCTCTGGAGGTTGATAGCATCTTCCTTCATATGTCCAAGTCTTCCCATGTTTTTCTAAACTAACCAGCTCATCATTTCCTATACCATAGCAGTATTCCAACACATTCACATCCTATCTGAGAGATTGTCTATGAAAGTTTTTTCCCCCAATTTTCTGCATTCCTTCTATTCTTGGCTACATTGGTTTTACTTATGCAAGATATTTTTAATTTAAAATAGTTCAACTTATCCATTTTACACTTCAACAATGCTCTGGGCCTTATAATATAATTTAAGATCTGATACTGCTGAATCTCCTTCCTTTACATCCCTTTTCCCTGGTTTCTTTGAAATTCTTGACAGAGAGTGTTTAATAAGTCCTCAAGCTTTTCTCAACATATTGGTAGGTCTTTTTTGACAATCTGCAAATGAAAGAGTTTCTGCATAGGAACTAAAGCAAATTTATACAGCATATACTAAATATCTCTCCACCACCTTAGGTTTACTCTATGATGACTAACTAGATGACAGGGACCAGAATAGTACATAATGGCCACACATCAATGCTTTGTAAAGTATATCACTGAAAGTAGTATCCACTTTAATGAGATCACAAAACCAAAGCATTCTCAGTGCCTTGCACATAATAAATGTTTACTCAATTGAACTGCGCAGAGAAGAGGAGACAGTGGGTATACATGATGCAAAGTGCTTATAACAGTGAAAGGGAGAAAAGCTGGCAGAGTCTAATGAAGGATTTTTCAGAATTGGGTAGATTTAAGTAGATTTATAAGCAGCTATTGAAAAGAACCAGTAAAGAGCCAGCTAGGTGGCTAGGTAGAAAGACAATGACTGCTAGGGTGAGCTCCTTGAAACAAGAGTTACAGAATCAAGGGTACTGGTAGAAGGCTTGTACCTGGCAAAGAGAAAGGTCATTTCTTTCCAAAGAGATATAAGTAAGGAAGTCATGTATGAGTGAAGATGTAAAAGGTTCTGAGGTGTTGAGTAGGAAAGACAAAGGAACTAACAGCAGATGGCCTCTATTTTTTTCAGTAAAGTAAAAGGCAAGGTTATTTTGATATTGGTTGGGGTTGAAGGAGGCATTGATTAAAGAGAGAACATGATGTATGGAAAGGACACTGGAATTAAAGTCACAAACCCATGTTTAAACTCTATCTTCACCATTTACTATGTAGGACTTGGACAAATCACTTAGACTCTCTAAACCTCAACTCTCATACTTTAACAATGAGGAAATAATATCTTCCTCACAGGGTTGTTTGTAAGGGAAGTGTGTTATATATTTATAAAATAATATGTATCTGTGTTCACACACACACACACACACACACGCGCGCGCGCGTGCGCGTGTACGTACAACCTAGTATTACTTGGTAATGTATTTGGAGTCAGGAAGACTGTAAGGTTCAAATCTCACTTCAGAGACTTACCTGTGTGACCCTAGGCAAATCATGTAGCTTTTCTGTGCCTCAGTTTCCTCATGTAAAATGGGAGGATAGACTTAATGATTTATATGGTCCCTTACCCAATTCTTAATCTATGATTCTAAATCTATAAAATTAGGGGTACTCACAACAAGTTATTTACCTAGTTTTGACAAATGAAAGAACTAAGAGTACGAACAGAAAATCTAAGTGAAATAAAATTGTTACCTAAGGTAACAAAATATCTGTGAGAGACTGTCTGATGTTGGCAACTACCAGGTGGGCTCTGTGGCAAGATTGGGGTAGATCTGGGTATTTTGGAAGTTGAGGCAGGGGCTGTGGTAGGCAGAGTCGTGGTGGACTGGGATGGGCTGGGTACGGAGAAGCCCTGAGGCAGTGGGCAGTGCTATGTGAGATAAGCTGGGTGCAAGAAAGTAGCTGGAGCTTGTGCTCCTGAGGCAAGGGGCGGTGCCACGTGGGAGAGGGACGGCAGAGAACGAGTTCCCTTTGCTTAGTCCCCTCCCTATATGCAACGTCAACCCCAGACGCCTCCTTCCTGTGACCTTCCTGACTTCCTGGGTCCCTTTGTGTAGCACTGACCCCAGACGCCTCCTTCCTGTGTCCTTCCTGACTTCCTAGGTCACGTACTCTGTCTATGCACTAATCCCAGAAGCCTCCTTCCTGTATCTGGTCCTAGCCTCCTACGTCAGTCCCTCTCCCTTGGTGTGCTAAACTCAGACAGCCCCTTTCGGTATCTGACCCTACAATCATTGGCTAGTAAGCGGGCTGGGGAGGAGGGGCTAAGTAGGTACTTAAGGAACAAGCGTGGTCAGATCACGCACTCTCTTTGCTCCTGCTCTGATGGCTTGCTGTGACGGCCTCTGAATAAAGCTCTGGTGTTGGCGCCTCCCGATGGCTTGTCTCTGTATGTTTATCCGGTTGAGGACCGAAGACTGATGAGTGAGTATGACTCTGGCAGCCTGCTCCTTATAGGAGGAGTGTTCAGCGCGGCCGGCATAAGGTCAGAGCGGCCGGTACAAATATCTCCAACTGCCTACTAAATATCTCAAACTGGATGTCTTGCAGACATCTTCTAACATGTCCACAATTTACATTTAATATATCAAAAACTGAATTCATTATCTTTCCCAATAACCACTCCTGCCTTCCAAAGCTCCCCATTACTGAGGGCACCACTATC
>NW_020954585.1:17113760-17189410 GCF_900497805.2 Vombatus ursinus
TTGGTGTCTGTAATCCCCAGCTCTTCATTTGCCTTCACCACCACTCCCACCCAATCTGTAGCTAAATCTTTTCAATCCTACCTTCATGTATCTTTCATATATGCTCACTTCTCTTCCCTGACTCTGGGAGTACTCAGGTGTCCAGCCCCTCATCACCTCCCACCAACACTATTTTCATTGCCTGATATTAGATGCCCTTGTCTCAAAACATCTCCCTATTCCAGTCCATCCTTTACTCTACTATCAAAGTGATCATCTTAAAAGTATGGTTCCATCACCATGTTACCCCCAACCCTCATCCAGTAAACTCCAATGATTCCCTGTCTCCTCTAAAAACAAATATAAAATCCTCTGTTTGGAATTCAGAGCTCTTCATAATTTGGCCCTTCCGAGAAAATTTGGAACCCAAAGTTTTAAAAACACATGTTTAAAAAAAAAATGTTTTCACATGCAACTGGGAAATAAGAAATACAGGAAATGGGGTACAGAAATCTATCCTGCCCTACAGGAAAATTGAAGGGGAAGGGGATAAGAGAAGAGGGGGAGAGATAGAAAGGAAGGCAGACTAGGGGAAGGGGTATTCAGAATGCATGCCATCTTGGGGTGGGGGGAGGGGTGAGATGGGGTGAAAATTGGGAACTCAAAATTTTGTGGAAGTAAATGTTGAAAACCAAAAATAAATAAACTAATTAACAAAAAAAGAAAAAAATACATACATATATATGGGAAAGTAAGCATATGGGTTAGTAAGTGCTACTCTTATGGTCACTTTTGTTGAAGTCTTAATTAATAAAATTAATAAATTTCCAAAAAAAAATAATTTGGCCCTTCCTACCTTCCCAGTCTTGTTACACCTTATTCCTCTGGCATGTACTTTATGATCTGGCGACACTGGCCTCCCTGCTGTTCGTTGCATGACATATTCCATTTCTCTACTCCTTCCACTTTCCCTGGCTCTGCTCCCTCATGTCTGAAATTCTCTCCCTCATCTCTGTATCCAGGATTCCCTGGCTTCCTTCAAGTCTAAAATAAAATCTTACCTTCTGAAAAAACAATACAAAACAAAACAAAACAACCCTTTCCTGGTCCCCTTTAATGCTAGTACCTTTCTGTTGAGATTATTTCCAATTTATTCTACATATTATTGTTTATACATAGTTATTTGTCCATTAGACTGTGATGCTCTTGAGAGCAAGCACTTTTTTTTTTTGCCTTTCTGTAGCCCCAGAATTTAGCACAGTGCCTGGCATATAAAAAGGCACAAAATGCCTACTGACTTTACTGTTAGCAGCAAGAAATGACGCTGAAAGTCAGTGCAGTTTAGATGATACTGAGCTGCTACTTGTATTGTTAAGTCCCTTTCCCAAATTCCCACCCCTGTGTCACCTTAAGTCATATAGTACATACTTTCCAATTGTAAACTTCTCCACTGTAAACTCCACTTGTCTCTCCATTTCATAGGGTCGATATTCCCTATAAGTTCTTCGTTCTGTCTTATCCAGTTTTACATCTGCTCCTCGGTTATCATTCCATGCCTGCTGCTCTCCTCTTTTAGCAGCTCGCTTTTGACCTGAAATTTGAAAAAGATAATGTCACAACACAATAACTACATCAAAGCAGTACTGAATTTTACTTTGAGAAGGAATATTAAATGACATCTTTCCCCTTGACAGGGAACATAGCATAGTGAACACCATTCAAGAAAACTTGCGGTCAGGTAGACTTGGGTTCAAGTCCTGCCACTGATATTCAGTATCTGTGTGATCACAAGTCAATCACCTAATCACTCAGTGTCCCAGGCAAATTTCTAAGACTGTAGGCTAGAAATGGGTTGCCTATTTGTATCCACAGAAAGTTTCCACAAAAAGAATTCCCCACACCAATGAAACTACAGGTTCAAACTAAACTCTCTAAAACTTTTTTTCAGTTATGTTCTCCAATTTGCCACAAGACAAACCAATACTTTTGTATAGAGTTCTTTAACCAACTATAATAATTCCTTGGTTTATCCATGCTTTAATAAGTATGTCTGATGCAATAACAATAAAATCACCCTATTTCATTAGTTTACACCACTAAACCATGATGGCCAGAGTTCATTCCGAGCAGGCAAATCAAAATACTGTGCAGACTATGGCTGACTTCCTGTACTTCATAAAGGATACTCTTAGTAGGTAGAACCCAACTACATGTTGATTACAACTATTAAGAATAACTAAAATTACCGGTAAACCAGTAAATATTTTTATTCTATTTGTAATTACTGTCTATTTTTAATTAAGTTTTTTGGTCTTCAATGAAATTCACATATGTGAATTCTGTTCCTTATACATGAAATTGAGTTTGCCATTTCACATATTCAAAAGACTAAAAGGACTTTGAAAAGTCATATTATTCCATTCTTTTATTCAAAGATGGCTTTCAGCTGACAGCTATGAACAGAAAAACAGGCAAAAACACATCTAATCTTAACAAGTCATAGGCTAAAGAAATAAAAAGCTTTATTTTACATGTCAAGTTTATTGAATGTTCATTGATTAATATGTCTCTTCTATTCATATCTTTTAATTCAGCTCTAATTACACATAATTTTTTCTTCTATTAGGATTTGTGGGTATAAAAATTTAATATTATGGTTAACTATTTTGAACTATTAGAATGCTTCTCAATGATATTTATATTACACACCACAGAAAGCACTTCAATGAGAATCTGATTATAAATTAACTTGTTCCATGTAAAACTCTAAAGACCAGATATGAAAATAACAGTTCTAATAAATTATAAGATTCAATTTTAATTAAAAAAACAAACATATACTTAGTGTCACTGAAAACAGAGGCAAGTTAAGTCCCTGTCCAAAAAATAAAATTTCTTGATGTTAAAATATGGAATACTGCTATTATAATAGTAACTAGCATATTGAAATTGATATACCATAGATTTAAATTCAATGGTTGTAATACACCTTATTCATGAAAATGCTTTAAACAGATTCCTATCTTGCAACAAAATTATAATCTGAGCTCATGACTTATTTTGTTCCATAAGAAATGTTGCTAGCATAAATTTAGTATTACAGTTTTGGTGAAAAGCCTAGTGAGAACAATGATGAAAAGCCTAGTGAGAATATTGAGAAGACCAAAACTGCATACAATGCTAGCTCCTCTGGTGCATATTGCTAAAACATAAAGGGATACCATGTAGACTGAAATTATAACCCTTGAAGGTAAGCATGATTATCAAAATGAATTAACAAGTAGGAAAATCAAAGATTGTTCTAAGATGAATTTTAAATTGAAGACTGATTTTTGAACAGTCATCATCACATATACTAAGAACATAAGACATGTGAATACTAAGAACATAAGACATGTAAAAGCATTCTACCCTTAAATAATACGAATTTTTCTTAACATAAATAAACTCAAAGCCATTTTAATGCATTGTAAAAATTAAATGTAGGTAGGGAGTCAATTAACTATGATTTTTAAAAATACCACTTGGCTAGTAAATTCCTCACAAGAATTGAGACAATACTCTTCTCCCACTTTAATATGTGTGTGTGTGTGTGTGTGTGTGTGTGTGTGTTTGTACGCATGCACACTTAAGAAAGAAAGAGAGAGACAGACAGACAGAATGAAGAAGGGTTATGTGACTTGGCCGGGGTCACACAGCTAGTAAATAAGCCACTCCAATATATTTGAAAAGCTATCAAGTAAGAATAAATTAATTTAAATGAAGAATCATGTACTTTTATATCTGTCCTTACTAAGACCTCTTTGCCAAAAACCTTGTTCATTCTCTTAAGTGCTTGCCTTTTCTGAACTGAAGTACTATGTATTGTAATGGTTTCTTCCTGCCTTTAAAATTGTAAAAGATGTGTATTATCGGTGGTTCCAGTTTTGGAAATACCATATTATGAGTCAACTGAGGCAGAACCCAGCTCCTTTCTCTATGCTGGATCAGCAACTGTGAATGCATAATGCAAAGCTTGCATTTCACAGCCTTTTTCAATAAAGGGCTGGCATTTGCAATTTGATCACTGATCAAAGAATAAGACAAGCAAGTTCACATAAAAGGGACTAAATAAATAGCATCTACAACAATTACCTGGCAAGCACCAAGTTTTTAGTTTAAGGACCGTTTCAGGGAATTATTTGTAGTTATAGCGACTAAAGGAATTTAGGATTGAAGCAAGAACTTTGATAACCTCCAGAAACAAAGTCCACTTACATGAGTCTACATTTATTACCTCAATACATGATCAGCTATTTAAACAAAAGAAGGAAACATTAGGCATTTTCAATGGAAAAATCTGTTTATGATTTTTAAGACATTCTCCGATTAATAATCTACTAAATCATTCAAATCCTTTGAACTGTGATTTCTTGTACACATTAAGTTTTTACATACAAATAATGTTCTACTTGAGTGAAAATTCAGAGATAAAGCCCAACACCTGATACTTTTAATAATATTCCAGGGCTATAAACTTGGGACTTGCATTTTCATACCTATTACACAGAAGCTTAACACAGTAATTTCACAAAAATGAAAAAATGCTTTGATTTGTTCTTAGAACCCAAGATATTCCTAAAGGAACACAAAGCCTTTAGACTACTAAAGCAAACCAAAACTCTTTAAAATGAATCTCATAAGAATTTGAAAGTAATAATAGAGTAGCAAAAATTTCCTAGACAGAGGAAAAGACACTACCAAAGCTGTTAAAGTGATTTTTTAAAAGTTGATTTAGGAACTTAAAATAATTATAATCATATTAGTTAGATACCACTAAACATAAAGTTTCATACTAACACCAGGGGGCAAAGAACACAAATCTTCATTTTTTGGAATAACATATAGAGTAAGATAAAGGATTAACCCAAAGTGAAACAAAATGTTTTTAATCAAGGGAAAAAAATCTACATTAGCAAAATTTTACTTAATCACTTGATGAGGACCTCAAAGGAACCATATGAGCAAAACAGCATAGTACCTAAACACAGCTTTCAAATGTCATCCTTAACTGGCATGCTAAAAATACTTAGTGACACATTTAGACAGTTTTGTAAAGCAGTGTTACTAACAGTAAAATGGTAGTTCTAGATTATATTTCACAGGTAAAAGTAATTCATTATTATTATCTAGTGCCTTCAGTCAAATTCTTAAAGTTTAAATTAGGCCAAACGACTCAGTGCTCTTGATATATGATTCCTTACCCAAATTAACGTAGGGTCAGCAAAGTAGACAGCATGACTGCAAATGGATAAATTGAAAAATCTACTCCACTTCACTTTCTTTCATATTGAGAGACTGCCACATTAAATCCTCTCATTTTAAACAGAAAGCAAATAAAGTAGTAGCTTAATGCAAATATCACAGCCATTACCTGAATTGGATTGTGAAGAAGGCAAAAGTGGTTGGTTGTCTTGCAGAGTTAAAGGTCATCAATCAGTGCACATTATCAGGTGGCAAGGCGAAATAATGAAATACATTTACCAAGCAGAAATATTAGCACGCCAACCTGGAATCTCGATTTTCTACTCCACACAAAGAAATGAGGCATCTCTACCAACAACATTAAAAGTATTTTTGAATACACTCTCGTGGAGTGCAATCTCTCTAATATATCAGCAATAGATTGACATAATCCCAAATTTAAAATCCAAAACCAAAAATGCTGTCAGTTAACTGTAAGAAATTTATCTAATACCAGATGACAATAGAAAACTTGCATAAGATTATTTAAATACTAAACCCCCCAATGCTTACCTAGCACTCTAGTGAACTCTAGGCTGTGCCTCAGCTCAGATGCACAACCATAACAAATCAGCCAAGCACTGGTTCTCAATCTTAGGTATCAAACTAGGTACTGGTTATCAATCTCGGGTGATTCGCTACCTAAGATCGATCTAGGATACTTTTAATGTCACCCTTACTATCTCCTCCTTTTTCAACACAGGACTTAGCCGCTCTACATCATTCCATTACCCCATACTTAACAGGTACCATCATTACCAGGTTGCTCCAGATAATCTAGGCTTTCACTTCAGCCCACAGTGTCTTAAATGTCTCCTTCCTTCCTTTCCCCCATCCAGCATCCTAGGCTCGAGGGGCTACTTTTCTCTCTACCTCCCAAGGAAGAAATTGTCTATTTCCTCCCCCTCATTTAAACCAAAAGAAAGGAATAATTTTTTCCTCCAAATTATCCTTGGCAGAATTCGGGGGGGGGGGGTTCCTTTGGGATATTCCAGACATAGCCTGCGTCTCTTACCTCCACACCTCACCCTGCTATCCTTCCAAATCCACCTTA
The DNA here is from genome assembly GCF_900497805.2 of Vombatus ursinus. Lineage (NCBI taxonomy): Eukaryota > Metazoa > Chordata > Mammalia > Diprotodontia > Vombatidae > Vombatus > Vombatus ursinus. The sequence continues at coordinate 17,120,077 of NW_020954585.1, forward strand.
GACTCTCCCCCAACCCCCAGCTTTTCAGAGGGATGAGAGGGAGAATGGAATGGGAGAAAGGACCGAGATGACGTTCCTTCTTTCCCATTTTTCTCTTAATTTCCTCCTATCATCACCTTTCCACCGCAGCCACAACATTTCCCTGTTACTCTCGTGGGGGATGGGGGTGGGGTGGAAAAGAACGGGGAAACTAAAGGATGTGACCATCAAAAGGGGGAATGGCTGCACAAATCATGGTACAAAGATGTAACGGAATACTATTGTGCCGTAAGAAACGATAAAGGGGACCGGGGTGAGTTTCACAGAAACCTTGGGAAGATTTGTTTGAACTGATGCACTGCAAAGTGAGCAGAACCAAAAGCACATAGGAAGTAACCGCGACACTGGAAAGACAAACAACTTTGAAATAGTTAAGAACTCGGATGGACCACGATTCCAGAGGCCTGGGAGGGCGACGGGCTCCGTGCTCAGAACGAGAGCTGCGTTTTTGGACACGGCCAATGCGGGAGGTTTTGCTAGACTATGCATATCTGTTTACGAGGCTTATTTTGCTTTTCTCTTTCCACCAGGGAGGGGAGCGGAGAGGGAAGAGGGTGGGCAGATTTTTGTTAACTAAAAAAGGAAAAAAAAATTAAATTGTACAAAGCTCCCGCAGCTAGCCCGGGAGGGAGGGGGTGTGGGCGTACCGGGCGGCTGCGGGCCTCCCCCAAAGCTGTCGGGCTGGGAGAAGGGGGAGGAGAAGATCTTGCGGTCTTTCTGGGACTCCCTCCGGCCGCCGCCTCCGCCGCCGATGCCGCCTATGCCGCCGCCGCTGCCGCCACTCAGTCTAAGGCCCGCAGCCCCGGCCGAGGCGGGTCTCCGGCCCGCGCCCCCGCCGCCGCCGCCGCCTCCCGCAGCTCCCGCCGTCTCGTCGCGCTTCTTGCGCTGCTGCTGCTGCTGCCGCTGCCGCTGCCGCTCGGCCTCGCGCAGGACGTCGAACGGGTCTGACTCGTCGTCCAGCAGCTGGTGGAAGCGGTTGGCCACCGCGCAGCCGAAACTCTCCTGCATCACGGAGGTGGCGACTGCGGCGGCGGCTACTGGACTGCCCAGAGCCCCCTTCATGGTCCGCTCCCTCCTTCTCTCGACTGCCGCCGCAGCCGATGCCAGTCTTTAACGGAACCGGTAGCTGAACTCCATCCCGCAGCCGCCGCCGCGATAGCCCTCACCCCTCCGCGGTCCCCGACCCACTGCCCACACCCCCCCACTGCCAGCGGCCCCCGTATCCCCACCAGCCGCCGTAGATGTCCCAGCTCTTGAGGCCCCGCCCTTCAACCAATCAATGGGGTTGGTCGCGCCCAAACCCTCCGTCACCGCCAATTGCAGGCCTTCCCCTGTCTCGTCACGCGAACTTTCCGCCCCGCCTCAGCCAGTCTACCCAGCCAGCGGGGAGGAGGGATTGGCTCTAGGGGCGGGGCTTGTTGTCAGTAAAATTAGAGAAGCGTGGTTTTAGGTGGGTCAGACCAGTTCCTCCCACTGGCACAGTCCAGTGTCTTTGACAATTCTTTAAAGAAAAATGGTGGGCGGACTCTTGAGATTGCTGACTTCTGTGGCACCCCAGTGGCTTTAATGAGTGTTTTTTTTTTTTTATTGTTCATTAAAGTTCACCTCTACGAGAGGGGAAAAGTACTGCACTGAGGTCTGAGTTTCACTGGTGCAAGGATGTTATAACACTTTGTAGTAAGTGTCAGGTCGGATATGATTGTAGAGTTAAGGGCCCTTCCAGCTCTCTGAAACCAATCTAATTCCTTCGGTGCTGGCCAACCACGCTCTCTTCATCCTTCCAAGCTAACAGTTGAGCCATTCTAGCAATTTACAGTTGTGTGCTTTCCCAGCTGCATCCTGGAGAAAATGTCCTCTCATTTGTTTTCCTTCTATTTCACCCCAGGTTACAACAGTCTGGCGTCTGTCCGCTCCTATTCCTAAACAGTGAAAATTAGTTCTGGAAGAAATCACAGAACCGAGCCTGACTAGGATCACCACAGCTTCATACCTACCTGACTTCAACTGAGCCTAGTACCACTACATGACAACCCTTTTATTTATGTCTTATTGAATCGAATCCATCACATTGGCTATTCCAGATCTCTTAACTCCCCAGCTTTACCAATACTACTTGAAGGAAATGACCTTGTTTCTTTTACTAAGACCATAGGAGCCATTCATTCGTTCAACAAGCGTTTATTAAATACCAACTACGTGCAAAAAAGAAGGCTGAGCGCTTCAGTAATCCTTCCCTCCTTTTTTCACTCCCCTAAAGCTTTCAATGTTTTCATTCACCACTCAATATGAGGGGTTGAAGTGGCCCTCCTACTTGCCAAGCCTAACGGTTTTAACTACTCCCTCTTTACTGTTGGTCGCAACCACTCGTAGGTTCAGTTTGACCTTTACTTCATCAATCATCCCCAATTTCTCTCATGTATCTTCAGTCTCCCCCTCTCTACTGACCACTTTTTCCTGGATTACAATACGAAGGAAAGGGAAAAGGAAGGAAGGAAAGAAGGAAGGAAGTAATTTCCCTGCCCCTTCTGAATCTGTCATCATATCTCTCTAGCCTTCACTGGAGTAGAAACAATCTGCACTCATGGCCTCCACCTCCTTGCCACATAATCATTCTTTAAACCCTTTCAATTTGGCTTCAATTCCCCTTATTCTATGAAATGAAATTGGTCTTTCCAAGGTCATCAAAGACCTCCTTATTGCTTATTTTCAGAGCTCAGGTCTTTTAACTTCTTTGCAGCACTTGACATTACAGCATGAATTTTCTTATGAATTCCACTAGTTATCATCAATATGCCAGAAAAAAATCAGAAGACAAGCTTTATTAAGGTGTGAGGCCTGCCCTACCAGCAGTTGATAGGGAATGGCATCATCCACAATTCAGCAAGCAATTTTATACATTATATGAAACTAAGAAAAATTATCAGCTGTGTTATAATGCAGCAGATCATACAAAGAAAAGAATAGTATACTTGCTAAACAAAATATATCATTAGCCTCAGGAGATAGATAAGATATGTGTCATTGTACAGCTAGTTCCACTAAATCAAAAGGGAACTACTTGTCAGGTTAGATAAAGGAGGGAGACATTCCAGAGACTCCTCCTTCTTTAGTAATTAAGTCTTTCTGTACCCATTTGAAAAGGAAAGAAAAGACTGAAGGAAACCAGCTGCTGGTGGTGGTCTTGTAGTTCGTGCAGGGGTCATATAGAGCAAGATGGCTAATAAAGAACAAAATGGAGTTTGTTGTGTTCTCCCAGATATTCACTTTCAACAACACTTCTGACAACTGGTCCTTGATAATTACTTTCTCCCTTTGACCCTTTCTCCTCATTAAGCTACACAGCTTTCCTGTTATGGATCTGATTGCTCCTCCTCAGTCTCCTTCCCTGGCTTCTATGCATATAACCCAAATCACATACTTATGAGAACATACCCCTCCTAGCCCTTACATACTTCAAGGCTCCAGACACAGCCTGAACATGACAGAGTACTACAATAATATTTGCAGCCATTTATATAGTACTTTAGGGTTTGCAAAATGCTTTACATAGACCATTGAATTTGAGCCTCACAAAAACCAAGGGAGTTAAAAACCACAGGTATTCCAAACTCCCATACTCCACTCACTTCTTTACGGTGCCTCAACTTCTGTTGCCATTTTTTACCTAACATATCACACTATTATATCATATTGGCTTTGCAGTCTACTAAAGTCTAAAGATCTTTTTCAGATAATATACCTAAGTAGAAAGACCTGCCCTATCTTATACTTATGAAATTGATTTTTAAAAAAATACAAATAGTGTTGACTAACTTTGATAGACTTAGCCCTTCTCAGCAATGCAAGGATCTAAGACATCTCCAAAAGTCTCATGATGGAAAATGCTATCTACATCCAAAGAAAGAACTGTGGAGTTTGATTGCAAATTGAAGCATACTATTTGCTCTTTTTTCTGTTTTGTTTTGTTTCCTCTTTGTTGTGGTTCCTTACATTGGTTCTAAATCTTCCTTACAACATGACTAATGTGAAAATATGTTTAATAAGAATGTATATGTATAGCTTATATCAGATTGTGGACCATCTTGGGGAGAGAGGTGGGGATGGAGGGGGAGAAAAATTTAAAACTCAAAAGCTTATGGAAGTGATTGTTGATAAATCAAAATAAATTAATAAAAATAAAAAATACAAGTATAAGAATTTACATATACCCTTATAAAATTAAACCTCATCATTTTTGTCCTCATGTTCAAAATCTTAATTCATTCAACATGTCAACTACTACTCCTAGCTTTGTGTCATTTGCAGATTTCAAAAACATGCCATGCATCTCCTTACCCAAGGCAATGACAAAAATGCTAAGTACACATAGCTGATCCTTGAGGTACTCCACTAGAGACCTTCGAAGCTAACATAAAAATATTAACAATTACTCTTTAGGTAGGGGGCATTCAATTGGTTCTAAATCCACCTGACTGTGCTATCATCTAGCCTATATCTCTCTAGCTTGTCTTCAAGGGTAGTATGAAAAATTTTGTCATATGGTTTTCTAAAACCTGAGTAAATGATGCATCTATAGCATTCCTCCAATACAAAAGCCTAATAATGCTGACAGAAATGGATGACCTGTCCTTGATTAAACCATGTAGATTGTTCATGATCGATGTTTTCTTTTCTAGATGTTCACTAGCTTTGATAACAGTTCTGGAATTTTGCCACGAATCAAAGTCAAACTCACTTACCTGTAGTTTGCAGACTTCATTCTCTCATTTTTTGTAAATCCCTATAATATTTGGCCTTCTCAGATTATGCAGGATCTCTTCTAGTCTCTAAGATCTTTCAAATATCATTGATTAGTGTAGCAGTCATGTCTACCTTTTTTTTCTTGCTTCTAAAATGGGATACAGTTCATCTACATGGTGACATGAAGATGGGATCTAGTTCACCCTGAAGAGCAGTTCATTTCAGCTGGTGACTTGAACTCATCAAAAGCAATTATGTGTACTTTTAGAATTTCCTTGCTTAACTTGGTTATCAAGTTTAAGTTAATTTTGCTTTGTTTTTCGGATCCAAAGATCATTCTTCTTGGTAAAGAAAACAGAAAAAAGTTGAGTAGTTTTTCCTTTTCTCCAACTGTTTCATTTTCTGTACATTTTGATTAGCAGTCCTGTTTAATCATCTTTTTTTCCCAGTATAGCAGAAAAACTATATAAAAAGAATCCCTTTTCCTTCTCACTTTCCTTACCAAACCTTAAGTCATTCTGCACTCCTGACATTATTATTATAAGGGTAAAGAGAACAGCTAAGGAGTGAAGTAAACTGGCCCTGGAGTTGGAGGACCTAAATTCAAAGCCAGCCTAAGTGACCTTAGGCAAGTCACTTAATCCTGACTACCAAAAAAAAAATAGGACTATGGCATATTTTTTGTATTCATTCTGTTATCTGACCTGTACTTCCCATCTTCTGCATACACATTTTTAAAAAATCTAAATGGGTTGCTATGTTCACCATGCATTCATGTCATCTTTTCTGGAAAACTCCTTTCTCTACCTCATTAGAATTGTTTTTCTTTGTGTCTGAGCATTTAATTCTCGAGCATATAGAGCATAGCTCTACAGAATTTTAATCTAAGGGATCCCATTCCACTTTGTCTTTTTCACCGGATTGCTTCTCTTTCTATCATCTTCACTCTCTCACTTATCTTCAGTTTCTCCCTATCTGTGAGATGCTTCCCTACTGCCAACAAACATGCCCGTGTATCTCCCAACATGCTCAAAAAAATCTTCACTTGATCCATCCAGCCCTAATAGCTATCATACCATATCTTTCCTCCCTTCTGTAACTAAACTCCTTGAGAAGGGTATCTATAATTGGTGGTTCTACTTTCTTTCATCTCAATTTCTTCTTAACTCTCTACAGTCTGACTTCAACCAAAATTGTTCTTTCCAAAGTTACTAACAATCTCTTAATTGCTAAATCTAATGAAATTTTCTTCTTCCTTCTTGACCTCTGAGCAGTTTTTGACACTATCACCCTCTTCTCCTTGATGTTTTTCTCACTAGTTTTTCATGACACTACTCTCTCCTGGTTCTCCTTCTACCTATCTCACCACTCCTCAGTTTCTTTTGCTTACTATTTATCAAGGTCACACCTATTAACTAGGCAGACACCTCTGGGTAACCCACATTGCTCTGTCCTGGGCCCTTTTCCCTTCTACCTCTGTAATATTTCATTTGGTGATCTAATCAGCTCCCATGGATTCAATTAGTATGTCTATGCTGATGATTTTTTTTTCATTTTTAATATATTTTATTTCTGCCCCAATTACATGTTAAAACAACTTTTAAACATTTTTTAAAGGTTTTGAGTTCCAAATTCTATTGCTCCCTCCCACCCTCCCTGAGATGATAAACAATTCGATATTGGATATGTACATGCATTCATGTAAAACATTTCCATATTAGTCATTTTATACAATAAGACTTGAATAAAAGAAATAAAGTAAAAAATAGGGGGCTTTAGTCTGTATTCAAATAATATAAGTTCTTTCTCTGGAGGTGAGATAGCATGCTTCATCATGAGTCCTTTATTATGGTCTTGCATCATATCACTGAGAATAGCTAAGCCATTCACAGTTCTTCATCATACAATATTGCTGTTACTATGTACAATGTTCTCCTGATTCTGTTCATTTTGCTTTACACCAATTCATGTAAGTCTTTCCAGGTTTTTCTGAATCAGACTGCTTGTTATTTCTTACAGCACAATAATGGTCCATCCCAATCATATACCATAGCTTGTTTAGTCATTCTGCAATTGATGGGCATCCTTTTGATTTCAATTTCTTGCCACCACAAAAAGAGCTGCTATAAATATTTTTGTACAAATAGGTCTTCTCTCTCTCTCTCTCTCTCTTTCTCTCTGATATCTTTGGGATATAGACCCAGCAGTGGTATTACTGGATCAAAGGGTAGGCACAGTTTAAAGCCCTTTGGGCATAGTTCCAAATTGCTCTCCAGAATGGTTGGACCAGTTCACAACTCTACCAACAGTGCATTAGTGTCCTAGTTTTCCCATATCCCCTCCAACATTTATCATCTTCCTTTTTTGTCTTATTAGCCAATCTCATAAGTGTAAGATGGTACCTCAGAGTGTTTTAATTTGCATTTCTCTGATCATTAGTGATTTAAATCATTTTTCTTAAGACTATAGATACCTTTGATTTCTTTGTCTGAAAATTGCCTGTTCATATCCTTTGACCATTTATCGATTGGGGAACGACTTGTATTTTTATAAATTTGACTGTTTTTCTATATGTATATAACAAATTAGGCCTTTATCAGAGATATTTGTTGTAAAAAAAAAATTTCAGGGGGGCAGAGACAAGATGGCGGAGGAAAAGCAGTGACTTGCTTGAGCTCTCCCCCAAATCCCTCCAAATACCTATAAAAAATGGCTCTAAACAAATTCTAAAGCAGCAGAACCCACAAAAAGACAGAGCAAAACAAATTTCTAGCCAAAGACAGCCTGGATGGTTGATAGGAAAGGTATATTGCGCTGGGCAGAGAGAGGAGCACTGTGTAGCTTGGGCACGTAGGCTTCAGCGACCCTGGAGCAGCCTTAGAGGACTGAATTGCAGGCAGCTGTGGTGGTTTCCAGACTTCTCAACCCATGAATGCCAAAGACAACTTAGAAGGTCAATGGGAAAAGTCTGTGACTGAGGTGAGAGGGAGAAGCTAGGTTTCAGCCACAAGTCCTGAGTGCAGGCCGAGGCTGCCTCCTGAGCTTCTGGCCCAAAGACTGAGGAGGAATTGAGTGGCTGATCAAAGGGGGATTGCAGGGATTTCTTGCTTTGCCCGTGCTTGGATCTGGGTCACAGTTCTGAGGGGTGGTCCTGGGGAGAGGAGTGCTGGTGTGGTGGAGCTTGTTGTGATGGTAGAGAGGAAACACCTTACCCCTTTTCATAAAACCTTGGAAGAACTGAAAATTACAGGTCCCTAGAAGTAGCTCTGAAAACAGCTGTACAAACCCCTGAAGCTTGGGACAGTACATTCTCCACATTGGAAGTAGACTCTTACTTTAACAAAGAGTTTAAAACTCAAGTAATTGGCTGGGATCATGAGTAGGCAGGGCAAAAAGAATCAGACTATATTATCTTACTTTGGTGACAAAGAAGATCAAAACATACAACCAGAAGACAACAAAGTCAAAGCTCCTACATCCAAAGCCTCCAAGAAAAATATGAATCTGTCCCAGGCCTTGGAAGAGCTCAAAAGGGATTTTGAGAAGCAAGTAAGAGAAGTAGAGGAAAAACTGGGAAGAGAAATGAGAGTGATGCAAGAAAATCATGAAAAACAAGTCAACAGCTTGCTAAAGAAGACCCAAAAAAATACTGAAGAAAATAATACCTTAAAAAACAGCCTAACCCAAATGGCAAAAGATGTCCAAAAAGCCAATGAGGAGAAGAATGCCCTAAAAAGCAAAATTGGCCAAATGGAAAAGGAAGTCCAAAAGATTATTGAAGAAAATACTTCCTTAAAAATTAGAATAGTGCAAAAAAAATTTCCCCCAGTTTTCTGCTTTCCTTTTAATTTTGGTATCATTGGTTTTGTTTGTGCAAAAGCTTTTTTTGTTTGTTTGTGTTAGGCAATGGGGTTAAGTGACTTGTCCAGCATCATACAGCTAGTAAGTGTTATGTGTCTGTGGCCGGATTTGAACCTGGGTCCTCTGGACTCCAGGGCCAGTGCTCTATCCACTGCACCACCTAGCTGCCCTGAAAGCTTTTATATTTTATATAATCAAAATGATCTATTTTACATTCTGGGATACTCTCTACATTTTCTTTGATCTTAAATTCTTCCCTTATCCATAGATTTGACAGATAAGCTATTCCACGCTCTCCTAATTTGCTTATGGTATCACCATTTTTGTGAAAATCATGTACCCATTTTGATGGGTTTCTGCTATAGTGTTTTCCAGTTTTCTCAGAAGTTTTTGACAAATAATGAGTTTTTGTTCTAAAAGCTTTGATCTTTGGGTTTATCATATACTGGATTATTATGCCATTTATTACTGTGTCTTATGTGCCTAATCTATTCCACTGATCCACTACTCTATTTCTTAAGTACCAGATTGTTTTGAAGATTACCACTTTATAATACAGTTTGAGATCTGGTATGGCTAGACCACCTTCTTTAACATTTTTTTTCATTGATTCGCTTGATATCCTTGACCTTTTGTTCTTCCAGATGAATTTTGTTATTTTTTCTAAATGCTGATGATTTTCAAATCTACTTACCCATCTCTAACCTCTCTGCTGACCTTGTCTCACATTTCTAACTAGATGACTAATTAGTCATCTCAAACTGGATGTCCCATAGACATCTTAAACTCAACATGTACAAAACTAATCTCATCATTAACTATACAAATACTCCCCTCTTCCTAATTTCCTTATTACTTTCGAAGAGAAGAAACATCTTTTTCACCAGTTCTCTTGCCTGGTCTCCAGCCCTCTAGAGGAAGAAAAGGAGTACCATTCCATTCAGAAAGGTCTGCCAACAGATTGCTGGTTGATCTTCCTGCCACAACTCTCTCCCCTACTCCAGTCCATTTTTCAGTTAGCTGTCAAAGTGAACTCCTGTCAACTGGACAAGTCTGTCCAAATCACCTTCCTACTTAATAAACTCCCATGTCACCCTATCACTTCTAGGATCAAATGTAAAATCCTCAACTTTAGAATAAAATTCCTTCAAAACCTGTTTCCCTCATCTTTCCAGTCTTCTTACATCTTATACTCCTTCCCACTCATCTATTCTGTGAGTCAGTAACACTATCCTTTTAGCTGCACATCTATCTTTCTCTGTGTGTTTCACTGGCTGTTCCCCATGCATAGAATGCTTTCTTTCCATTTCTCTGCCTTTGGAGTTCATGGTTTCTTTTAAGCACCAGCTAAAATCCTACCTTCTACAGGAAGACTTTTCTGAACCCCCTTAATTTTAGTGCCTTCCCTCAGTTGACTTTTCAATTTATCCTGTATGTATCTTGTTTGTACATAGTTGTTTGCATATTGTCTCTCCCATTAGACTGTGAGCTCTGTGAGAACAGAGACTGTTTTGTTTTTGTTTTTGGTCGGTTTTTTTTCTTTCTTTATGTCTCTAGTACTGAGTGCAGTGCCTGGTACATAATAGTCACTTAATAAATGTTTATTGGCTTAATGGTTGAACTATCTAAGAAAGCATCAAAGGAAACTGATATAAAGTGTCAGGAAATATTATTTTCTATGACCTGGTTGTGGTAGAGCAAATTGTAGAAGCACATCTATTACTCTTCCAGAACAATGGCAAGCAACGTCATTCATGCATTTTGGAACTAAGAAAACTCAAGGTTACTCTCTCTGAACCAATTGGAATCTGCTGTCTCAAAAATCCGTGGTGGATTTCAGAGTATGACCAGCCCAGATTTCCTCTCCTTCTCTTGGTCACTTTCCCCCAGGGTTCCCACCATTTCTATCTCAGGAATCAGTTATTTCTTGTTCATGATGATAAAGTTCCTGTTCATTTTTTTCTTCTACTTTTGGAAGAATGAAAATACATTAAGAAAAGTCCAGAATTTATTAGATGTCAATGGTTTTGAAAATGCTCTGCTTTCCTAATAATCAAAGGCAAAAAATAAAACAACTTTGAGGTACTACCTCATACCTCTTAAACCGGCAAAAATATTGAAAAGCAATGAAAGGTGGGGTTGTGGAGAAACTGACAGACTCATTCATTGCCAGTGAAAATGATGTCTAAAAAGATTCTATGAATTTGTAGTTGAGCAGTATAAAACAAATTGCAAAAATAATTATATCTTTTCACCCAACAAGTCTCATTATTGGGAATATATTTTTAAATATATACATATATTTTAATAATTTAAACATATTTTCAATAATTTAAATACATTTTAATCATTTAATATATTTTAATATATAAATATATTTTAATAATTTAAATATATTTTAAATACTAAATGTTGTCAATAGTCACTAGCCTTATTCTATTCAGCAGGAAGGATGAGACTTTTGGAGTCCTACACTCATTTTGGTTATCATTGTACTCTGCCCCATTGAGTAGAAGTGCAGGGGATGTGCCAAGCTCTATATAGTTCTCAAAGTCCTTCTCCAACTCTGGGTGGACTCACTGTTTCTTCAGTCTATGGAGTGTGGTTAATGTGAATTTACCCACTCAGAACCAGCTGTGAGCATTCATCCTACCAGAAACCTTTGCCTCCTGACTGAAACCTGGTCATGTGACCTTGGCATAATGGAGTTGATCTCCACAGAAACAGACAGAATGTGCTCAAATGTATCCAGTATTTTACTCTTGAAATAGGAATAATAAAAACAATAACCAGCACATAATAACATATCAACAGCATAGTTTTAGACACACAGCTTCTTCTACATCTAGGCAAATCTTCCCCTCCCTTGACAGCACATAGGATGCTGCAACCTCCAAGGAATTCTGGGAAAGATACTGGTTCGTTAATTTAGACGGCCAGAGCCACTATATCTGAAAATGGGCTGAGGAATATAGACAATACAACATGGTTCCCAGCTGATGTTTGACTCATTCCATCTAGAAAGGCCAGCCATTAGCTGAAGACTCAAGAATTCTTGGATCCTGTCCTCATAGCACAGGACATGGACTTGGGAGCTGGGACAAATGGAATTACTAACATCCAGTGTTTTTCTATTGGATGTCCTGTTGCTGGCAGAGAATTCTGCTTTTCACTGCAGCTAGCTCATCATTTGTAGAATAAGGATGTAAGCAGAGGAAATACCAGTGTGGAGCAAATCTTTCTGCCCCACTTGTCATCTTGCTTGCTTTCTCCACCTTGGTCTCTTCAGCACAACTTTATTTTTAAAAAAAAGTCAAACAAAAAAAATTTAATGAGGTTATTAAATTCATTCATTCCACTATCAAAATTATACCAAACTTCATTCTAACTTTCATTTAACTACACTATCTGGTTGAGTAAGTATAGCATTTAAAATATGTTCAAATTCACAACTAAATTTATGTTATAAAAAAGTTTTTGAAAACTAAACTAAATAAAAGAACATATTTTATCATATATATGCTAAAACACACTTTGATAATAATCAGATTTCCATACATATAAATGATTCATAACAAAGCACTTTTAAAAATTAGGGTGTAAACACAACTTTCAGAAAGAAACCCCTCTCCATTCCTAAAAGGATGCATATAAATTAAACTTTTTAAAGTGAAAACATGTTTTAAACTAGGATACGCAATTAAAAATAATCCTGTGATAAATAGTTCCACAATGTGAAAAATCCTTTATGAAATCCAGTTTTACTCTATTCTGTCTGCCTACTGATTTTTTTTTAAAGCAGCGCACAATTTGTAGCCTTAAGTTCAATCAGAAAATTATGGTTCTTAAATGAGAACAATAACCAAAGTAATGGTTAAATTCACTAAAGCCTCAAAATAGGAGGTGTGCATATTCCATTGGCCTACCACTTTAATGTTCCAAGTGGCTGCTGAATTTAGCAACTAATCAAAATGCCAATGATCTGAAAAGAATTATAATCTAAGTTTATTTCAATACCCAATTAAAAAAAGGTAAATGTAAGTAAATAAACCTGTTTTGTGTCTTCTTTGTTGCCTGCCATGCTTATAATTGAAACATAGAAAATCAATCACTTGGTAACTATGCAGTTTCCTCTGGACTCCAAGGATACTGATACAAGTCAAAAAATGAGTTTCACTGATAATCTCCAAAGAACACAAAAGTTGCTATTCTTAGGCTCATGGAACTATAGGCATGTTGATCACATGCTTCTATGGCTAAGAAACTTAAATCCATTCCTTGATTCAAGGAGCCACATTTTACTCTCTGGGACATTAAAATATTTATGTGTAAAATATTTCTTCCTTCAGAAGACAAATAAAATAGTTTTGAGTTTGTAATCAGACACTTTGGATGTCAGAAATTTGAATAGCAAAAATGTACTTTTGCCGAGTTCCACAATTTTGCACAGTCAGTAATTTACTCTTTTTTTCTATTTCTTTCTAGAGTTTGGTTCTTCTGGAGTTTCAAAACATTCAGACTCAAAACAGTGCTTTCTTTTCTTTTCTTTTTCTTCTTATGATCACATTGGTAACCGCAGAGACACTAGTTAAACTATGTGTCTTAAAAGAATGAAGATAACACATGACATTAACCTCCTGACAGAACAGTGATGAATTTAAAATGCCAAAAGAGACATACATTTTCAGATATGTCTAATGTATGGATTTATTTTGCTGAGCTATGTTACTATGTATTGAGGGATTTACTTTTCAGATTTCTTATTGTTCAATTGTGGTGGTGGGGTATAGTGGAAGGGAATAGATGAATTTAGTTAATTGGAAAACAAAAATAAACAATTTTTTAAAAAATAATGAACATGAAGAATTCAAAGAAGCATGGGAAGATTTAAATGAATTAAAGGAAATAATCAGAACTAGGAAAACAATATGCACAATGACTATAATGATGTAAACAGAAAGGGGAAAAAAATGCAGCTGAATTCTCTATAATGACCAAGTTTGCCCTTGGATAAGGTGAGATAATAGACTTCCTTCTCTTCTTTTCAGAAATAGGGAAATATGGATAGGGAGCATTGCATATACTGTCAGACATGGTTGATATATTGACTCATTTTGAAACTTTCCCCCCCTCTTTTTAAAAATAATCTTTCTTTACCAGGGATGGCTCATTGGGTAGAGCAGGGGCCCTGAGGCTATACTTGACAATGAAAATGATGTATAAACAAAAAGTATCAGTAAAATTAAGGCAAAAATGTTCAAAAACAGACAATAAGAACAGGTTATGACAACAACAAAAAAAAGAAATTTGAGAAGACCTTTCTGAAGTAATGTACAGTGGGAAAAGCTAAACCAGTAGAAATTAGTATATCCTATGACTATATGAGAGGAAAAGTCAATGAGAAGGAATGTAGAAACAAAAGACTCCAGATTGAAACTGAAGAGGAGTAAATGAAAAGTTATTGCATATTCCTCATGGAAATTAGTTAATTTAAATGTAAATATCTACTAAGCTAGTTTTATTACTTGTGCAACAACTGTTTCAAAAGCCTCTCATACATACACTATAAAAATGTTACTGTCTCCTTAAGAGTGAAGACATTAAAGTTGAAATTGTAATTACCATTCTTTGAGGTGCATCTGACTAAAGGATCAGGGACATAGTATGTGTGAGAGAGGTAATTTTGATATTGAAGCATCTATGAAGAGTTTGTGAAGAAGACAGAAAGAAGGCAAGGAGAAACTCCTTTCTTTTTAGAACTATCTTAATTGTTTTATGGAGAAATGTTATAAAGAGAATTTTTTTAGGGTGAGTCTAAAAGAAGAAATCTTAAGGGGTGAGATTCCTGAAAGTAGTCAAAAATACTGTTTTATTATCATGTTTGGAGAGAGGCAGAGTTCAGAGAAAAAGGAGATAATATTTTCTTTATTATTTACTTCATCGCTAATTATGTACTCAATAAGTTTAATATTTATTTAATCCCATGAAGTTAATAGATTTAATATATAGAGATAGGAGTAACTTCTATGGGGAAAGGGAGGTTCTCCAATTAGTTAAAAATATTATTGAATGAACCATGGTGGGATATCTTGAGCTAACTGATTAATGGGACAGAGGTTGCCATTTTATTGATTAATGAGAAAATATCCAACATACCCCTGAATTACCTTACGGTGATAAGACTAACTATGAGAATGAGTCAAGTAACTGGCTGAAGGATGACCTACAAGTGAAGTGAGTGATCTTATGTATTCTGTTATACATGAGGAGGAGTCATCCAAAACCTGTCACATTTGTATTGATGTTCAATATTAATTTAGGACAAATCACTAAATTACAAATACTTATTAGCTGCTCCGTTTTTCCAGAGGGACAAAGAGAGGGGGGAAGAGAGAGAACTCCAGAAAATATGTGAATGAATTTGTTAGGGTGCCCCAGCTTGGGATCATGGGTCCTGTGTGGTGAATAAGGTTTCCACATTGGTAAAAGTTCCAAGTACATTCATACCACTGTATATCCCATGTTTTGAGAGTGCTGAGACTCTATAGGTGACTGTGTGAGAAAAAATGCACATATGTATAAGTTATCCATTGTAAATAAGTTGGATTTATACCAGGAGTTCAAGAATGATTCAATATTAAGGAAATAAATAACATAATAAATCATATTAATGACAACACAAATAAAAATCACATCACTATATCAAGAGATACAGACAGATTTTTAAAATATAGAACTCATCTGTGTTTTTGAAGCATTAAAAAGGATAAGAATAAAAGGATTTTTCCTTAATATAATCAATCATGTTTATCTAAAACCAAGAGCTTACATTGTTAATATTAGAAAAACTCTGGAAATCTTTCCAATAAGATCAGGCAGAAATAAAGAAAACCCATGATCACTACTATTATTTGACATAGTACATAATATGCTAGGTATAAGACTAAAACAAAAATAAACAAACAAATAAATAAATGAAGTATTAAAGATTGGTCAAGAAGAAGCAGAATTATCACTATTTTCAGATTATGTGATTTACTTAGAAAATCAACATAAGATTGATTGAGACAATCTTATAACCAGAAATCTGTAAGAATCACCATTTCTATATGTTGCTAATGGGAAAAAAAAAACAAAAAGAAAAGCATCATTTAGAACAATAACTAGGGAGAATCAAGACTGAGAAATAAACTGTAAACCAATATCCCTAATGAATAATGATGCAAAAATTCTGAACATGTTAGAGTAAAGAGACTACAACAACACATCACAAAGATGATCAGACTGGATTTATAACAGGAATTCAGAGCTGGTCCAATATTAGGAAAATTATAACTATAACTAGCCATATAAATAACAAGAAAAACAACAAAAATCATATAAATATGTCAATAATGTAGAAAAGCTTTTGATAAAAATGTAATACCCATTCCCATTGGGGAAAAACCTATAAAGGTGAGGAATAAATGGTACTTTCCTTAATATGTAAGTAGTATTTATCTAAAACTTAGGAAGCAAAATTATCACTTTTTGCAGATGATGTGATGGTTTGCTTACAGAACCTTAGAGAGTCAACTGAAACCATAACTGAAACACTTAACACCTTCAGCAAAGTTGAAGGGCATAAAATGAACCCACATAAATTGTCAGCATTTCTGTCAATTATCAACAAAATCTAGCAGGAGGAGATAGAAGAAGAAATTCCAGTTTTTATGGAAAATAAACCATCAGTATAAAATACTCAGAAGTCTACTTGAAAAAACACAGAGAAATTCTATAAACATACTTACAAACACTTTTTATGAAAATAAAGGCAGATATGAATAATTTGAAAAACATTCATTGCTCAAGGGTAGGCCAAGCCAATATAATGAAAATGATAATACTCCTAAATTAATTTACATATTCAGTGCCTTACCAATCACCCAAGCATTGATTTGTAGAGCAAAAATAGTAATAATAATAATAACAAAGTCAGTTTGGAGGAACAAAAAGTCAAGAAAATCAAGCAAATTAATGGGGAAAAGTGGGAAGAAAGGGAACCTAGCAGTACCAGGCCACACAGTATACTACAAAGCCATAACCATCAAAATAATTTGGTACTGGCTAAGAAATAGAGATTAGTTGGTGGAACAAATTGGGCACATATATATATAGAAACAAACAAGGACAGTAGCCTTGCGACTGATAAATCCAAAGTTACTAGCTATTGTGGCAAAAACTCACAATTAGGCAAAAAAAAAACTGTTGAGAAAACTGGAAAACATTCTGGTGGAAACTAGGTATAGACTGATATTTCACAGCATATACCAAAACAAGCTCCAAAAGGATGCATAACTCAGACATATAGTGTCACCTCATAAACAAATTAGAAGAACATGGAAGAAATTACTGATCAGATCTATGGACTGGGCAAAGTTTATGTCCAAACAAGAGACAGGTTCATAGAAAGTAAAATGGAAAACTTTGATGTATAATATAATGATTTAAGTTTCTGTGCAAACGAACCCAATATAGCTAAAATTAGAAAAGGAACAGGAAACTGGGGAGAGGGAGATCTTTTATCACAAGTTTTTCTGATAAAGGTCTCATTTCTAAGATGTATGTGGAACTGAGTCAAGTTAATGAGAATTAGAGCCGTTTCCAGTTGATGTCAAAGGATATGAATAAACAGTTCTCAGAGGAAGAAATCCAAGCTATCAATAACCATATGAAAAAAAATCCTTCAAATTACTATAACTAGAGGCATGTGAATCAGAACAATTCTGAGGCACCACTTCATACCCATCAGATTGGCTGTTGACCTAAAAAAGGAAAATGACAAATGCTGGAGGGCCTAGAGAAAACAGGTATGTTAATGTACTGCTGATGGAGTGTGAAGTAGTTCAGCCATTCTGGGAAGCAATTTGGAACTCAATACTCAAAAAGCTATTAAATAGTGTAAATACTCTTTTACTCAGTAAAACTGGTAGTAGGTCTATACCCCAAGGATATCAAAGAAGAAAAAGGAACCACCTGTACAAAAATTCTCATAGCAGCTCTTTTTTGTGGTGTCAAAGAATTAGAAACTGAGGGAATACCCATCATTGTAGAAAGGCTAAACAAGTTATGGTATGTGATGGAAAGTTATTATTCTATAAGAAATAATGAAGGAGATGGTTTTAGAGAAACATAGGAAGATTTCTATGAACTGATACAAAGTGAAGTGAGCAGAAGCAGGAGAACAATTTATATAGTAACACCAATATTGTAAAAATAATTAATTTTCAAAGAGTTACTATATATTGGTCAACACAGTGACCAACCACAATTCCAAAGGACTCATGAAAGATATTATCTACCTTCTTTTTGTCGCTGTTGTTTGTTCGTTCTTCCAGCCCAATACTTGACTTTGGACTTTTTATTAGTACACACTTCTAGCAGGGTTATTTGGTCTGATCTTCTGTACTTTTACATCTTCTCTTGCTTTCACAGCTCAGTCTGGAGGCCTAGAAATTTTCACTACACCCAAAGTGGTATGATCCAGGGAGAGATCTGTTCACTGCCCTCTTGGTCTGAGTGCTACAATTCCTGACCTAGGTTTGGATCTGTTGACTTGTGATTGAGTTTCAGTAGACTGCTAACTCAGTCTTAGTCACTGGACTTAGTCACTGTTAGCCTGTTTGGAGATTCTGCAGGTTCAAAGTAATTGAACTGTAGGCTCCCCTTTGGTGTAGTTCTCCTGCCCTGATTTTGCCATTGCAGGCTTATGTGCTGGGCTAAAAGTAAGAATGGAGTCACTGCTCTGTTTCTGGGATCAGAGCCACACAGCTATGTTCCATATTTTGTTTCTTCCTCAGTATACATCTAAGGCCCCCACTGACTTGTGATTATTCTTCTCTGACTTGTGACCTGGATTTGTGACTCAGCACTGAGTAATGGGTGGTAGAGATACCAGATAGCACCTGTTTCTTTCCACAGTGCTAGTTCAGGGATCCCCTGAGATCTCCTTCTGCCCTGGTGCTGTCTCAGCCCCCTTTCCACTGTTGGGCACTGGAATAATGCCTGCAACTACTGCCATACATGGTCCTGGCCTGCCCCTAATGTGCCCCAGGCTGAAAAAAATGATGCACTGTGATTTTTTTCTTGGCTTTCCTGATTAGAATTCAGTCTGATGCATTTTATAGGTAGCTGGAGAGGAGGTGGGCTAGGAAAGCTAGGAAAAAATGCTCTCTCTCATTCTGACATCATGATTCTGCCTCATACCTCTGTACTTTCAAACCTATTTTATCTAATTCAGAAATGGGCGAGGTCATAGGATGCCCCCTTCCCTCATATACATGTATACTTTCCTCACAGACTCTAGTTATGTGTGTAACTTTGACTATCCTGACCTCCATTGCTTGAAGGACAAGGATCCTACATTTCATCACTCCACCAGGGTTCTCTAGCCACTCTTAATGTACGTGTGGGAAAAGATGAGAGAGGTTTTATCTTTGGCTCCAACCTTTCACTGATGTTCCACCAATTGTAGGACTGGGTTCCCTGCACCCCAGTTCTATTTAATCTCTCACAGTTGGGTTAACTTTTACAAACTTTTTATTTCAAAGACATATTTCACAAATATGCAACTGTACTCCCCCAAATGTAGTGCATAATCACCCTCCTTCCCCTGTACCACTTCACACCCTGGATGAGAGGAAAGAGGGATTAGTTTAGTTCCTATATGCCACATTCCCAAATTCCAAGATCAAAGCTCCTCCTGGGTTGAGTCCCAGGTGCTCAGACTTTTCAGGGTTTCCCTTCTGTGCTGACTGGCTACAATATCCCAACTGGAATCTTGGCTCTGAGGTCATCAGGGCTCTGTGATTCCAGGTCCAGTGGGGATTACCACATGCGCCTGAAAATGAGGACAAACAGAACTGAATAAGACAAACACCCCAGGCCCATTTCTAGCAAGCAAGGAGTAAAAGGAAGAGCAGAAGAAAGAAACCTTAAACAAACAAACAAAAAACAAAAAGGGACAGCTAGGTGGTACAGTAGATAGAGCACTGACCCTGGAGTCAGGAGGACCTGAGTTCAAATACGGCCTCTGATACTTGACACTTACTAGCTATGTGACCCTGGGCAAGTCACTAAACTCCAGTTGCCTCACCAAAAAGCAAAAAAAAAACAAAAACAAAACAAAAAACAAAAACAAAGAAGAAAGAGACCTTTTCCTCTTACCAGTTTCGTTTATGTGAGTGATGCATCAGGAAAGACTGCACAGGAAAGAGAATGAGACCGTCTCAATCAGAAGGTTTTAAAGATTTAGCCTATTCCAACTATGCAGTGAACAGAAAGACACCACTGCTACCCATGTGATGGTGGAACACAGAATGTCCTCTCCCAGAAGTAGGTTGTCTCCATGTTAGAAAATCTAGGCATGCTCTTAGTCCCCATTATATGTAATTATGATGATAATAATAATTCTCCCTCTTCTTCCTTATTTCTTGCCTAGTGTTTTCCTTTATCATTACCTTTCTTTTCCTCTTTTAAAATGAAAAAAAAAGAACTAAACCATCCCCACATTATGTGTTCTCATATCAACCCCCCTATCAAATCAACTCCCCTTGTGATCCTTCAAGGCACTAGGATTTTGAACAGACCCTGACTTCTTTTCCCCCTATTAGAATGTAAGCACTTGACTGTAATGGTATTGGCCACCACAGGGACAAGAAAAGAACAAGAGGCAACATGAGGACCTCAGGGAGCCAAGATGGTGGAGGAGCAGGAAGAAGTAGAGTGATCTCCATCCCACAGCTCCTCCAAACAGATCTGGAAAATGTACCAAATCTAATCCTGATTGGGAAATCCAAGAAAAAAAATCACAGTGATTAATGAATCACCCTCCCTGCCCCACTCCCCTTGACTCCAGATCAACTTAGGGAGAAAGATGAAAGGTCTGAGAACATTAGTGATGGTAGAATATTCCAACACAGGAAGAGGCTGTGCACCAGGATAAGGAGAGGTCACAGATTCAGTATAGAGGGGCCCTAAACTTGTGCAATATTCAGGAATAGGTGCCAACTGGCAGCTCTTTTATTTACTACCCAATTCCATGTCACAGATCCCATAGTAAACTAAGGAAGGGATCTGCAACTAAGGGAAGCATTCTTATATGACTATTGGTCATGGACCCCATGCTGTGTACTGGTCAAGGAACAAGTTCAGAAGCAAGCAGTATTTGTTTTGTTCAGATCCCAGACATGGTACAGGAGTCTCAGCTCCAGCCTCCAGCTCAGTCTGAAGCCTACAATAGAATAACTAGGGCAGGAATCCTAGAACCAAGGGTGGCCTGAAGTTCTGCCACTATGAACTAGCAGAGCTTTCCAGTGGGATGATACTCAGAGAGTCCAGCAACAGTCTACTGGAATTCAAAATAGGGCAAGCCATAGCAACAGCTATATTGCTCAGACTCAAACCCAGGTCATGAACTTGCGTAGCTCAAACCACTATGAGAGCGCTAAAAGTCTGTAGGTCTTCAGCCTGATGATTCCTGTTATCGCTTCTCAACCTTCCTTCCACTTTGTTCCTGTTCACAATTGTTTCTGGTAGTAGATATCTTGTTCGTCTATTTTTAAAAAATCTTTTGACTTCCTGTTATTCCATGGAATTGAGTTTTGTTTGCTTCATTCTATTTTTTTAGGAAGTATGCTGCTTAGGTAAAGTTTTCTGCTTTCTATTATTTTTCTTTAATATAATATTTATTTTTCCCCAATTATACATTAAAACAATTTTTTTCAACAATTAAAAAAAGTTTTGAGTTCAAAATTCTATCCTTCCTTCCCTTCTCTCCTCCTCCCTCCCTGAGCTGGTAAATAATCCAAAATAGGTTATACATGTGCAATATGTAAAACAGTTCTTTAAAATTAATTTATTTATTTTTAGTTTTCAACATTCACTTCTACAAGATTTTGAGTTCCAAATTTTCTCCCTATCTCTCCACTCCCCCAAGATGGAGGGCATTCTGAATACCCCTTCCCCCAATATGCTCTTCCTTCTATTACCCCCTTTTCTCTTATCCCCTTCCCCTTCTATTTTCCTATAGGGCAGGATAGATTTCTACACCCCATTGCCTGTATATCTTATTTCCCAGTTGCATGGAAAAACAATTTTTAATATTTGTTCTTAAAACTTTGGGTTCCAAATTCTCTCCCTTCCTCCCTCCCCACCCACTCTCATTGAGAAGGTAAGCAACTCGATACATGTGTAGTCATGTAAAACACTTCCATGATAGCCCTATTGTGAAAAACTAACTATATATTTCCTTTCATCTTAAACCAACTCCCCATTCATTTTATTTTCTCCTTTCACCCTGTCCCTCCTCAAAAGTGTTTGCTTCTGATTACCTCCTCCCCCAATCTGCCCTCCCTTCTATTATCCCCCCATCTCTTATCCCTTTCCTCCCTATTTTCCTGTAGGGTAAGATAGATTTCCATATCCAGTTGAGTGTGTATGTTATTCCCCCCTCAAGCCAAATCTGATGAGAGTAAGATTCATTCATTCCCTCTCACCTTCCCCTACTTCCCCTCCACTGTAAAAGCTTTTTCTTGCCTCTTTTATGTGAGATAATTTACCCCATTCTACTTCTCCCTTTCTCCTTCTCCCAGTATAATCCTCTCTCACCCCTTAATTTTATTTTTTAGATATCATCCCTTCATCTTCAACTCACCCTGTGCCCCCTGTATGTATGTATGTATATATATGCACACACATACATACATATGTACAGATACACACATATATACACACACATATATACATATACATACATACACACACACACACATATATACACATACACACATATATACATATATTTTTCCCCCTCCAACTACCCTAATACTGAGAAAGGTCTCATGAGTTACAAATATCTGCTTTCCATATAGTAATGTAAACAGTTCAACTTTAATAAGTCCCTTATGATTTCTCCTTCCTGTCTACCTTTTCATGCTTCTCTTGAGTCTTGTATTTGAAAGTCAAATTTTCTATTCAGCTCTGGTCTTTTCATCAAGAATGCTTGAAAGTCCTCTATTTCACTAAATATCCATTTTTTCTCCTGAAGGATTATACTCAGTTTTCCTGGGTAGGTGACTTGGTTTTAATCCTAGCTCCTTTGACCTCTAGAATATCGTATTACAAATCCTCTGGTCCCTTAATGTAGAAGCTGCTAAATCTTGTGTTATCCTATTTATGTTTCCACAATACTTGAATTGTTTCTTTCTGGCTGCTTGTAATAGTTTCTCCTTGACCTGGGAACTCTGAAATTTGACTCTAATATTCCTAGGAGTTTTCCTTTGGGGATCTTTTTCAGGAAGTGATTGGTGGACTCTTTCTGTTTCTATTTTACCCTCTGGTTCTAGAATGTCAGGGCAGTTTTTCTTGATAATTTCTTGAAAGATGACATCTAGGCTCTTTTTTTTTGTTTTATTTTAATTAATTTATTTTGAATTATCAACAATCACTTCCAAAAACTTTTGAGTTTAAAATTTTCCTCCCCCTCTGTCCCCACCTCCATCCCCAAGATGGCACACAATCTGATATAGGCTATACATATGCATTCCTATTAAACATATTTTCACATTAGTGATGTTATAAGAATTAGAACCAATAGGAGGAACCACCATAAAGAGGAAACAAAACTCAACAGAAGAAAAAAAATAGCAAATAGTATGCTTCAATCTGCATTCAAACTCCTTAGTTCTTTCTTCTTTATGGATAGCATTTTCCATCATGAGGCCTTTGGAGATGTCTTTCCATCATGTCTTAGATCCTTGTATTGCTGAGAAGGGTTAAGTTTATCAATATTAGTTCACACAATGTGGCTGTTATTGTGTACAACATTCTCCTGGTTCTGCTCACTTCACTCAGCATCAGAGCATACAAGTCTTTCCAGGTTTTTCTGAAGTCAGCCTGTTCATCATTTCTTTTTTTTCTTTTTTTTTAAATTTATTTTGATTTATCAACAATCTCTTCCATATGCTTTTGAGTTTAAAATTTTTCTTCCCCTTCCTCCCCACCACCGTCCCCAAGACAGCACACAATCTGATATAGGCTATTCACATACATTCCTATTAAACATATTTTGACATTAGTGATGTTGTAAGTAAGAATTAGAACCAATAGGAGGAACCACCAGAAAGAGGAAACAAAACTCAACAGAAGAGGGAAAAAAAAGCAAATAGTATGCTTCGATCTGTGTTCAAATTCCATAGTTCTTTTTTGGATGTGGATAGCATTTTCCACCATGAGACCTTCAGAGATGTCTTAGATCCTGAATTTCTGGGAAGGGTTAAGTCCATCAATATTGGTCATCACACAATATAGCTGTTATTGTGTACAATGTTCCTTTGGTTCTGCTCACTTCACTCAGCATCAGACCATACAAGTCTTTCCATGTTTTTCTGAAGTCAGCCTGTTCGTCATTTCTTATAGCACAATATTATTCCATCACATTCATATACCACAGGTTGTTCAGCCATTCCCCAGTTGATGGGCATCCTCTCAATTTCCACTTCTTTGCCACCACAAAAAGAGCTGCTATGAATATTTTTGTACATGTGGGTCTCTTTCCCATTTCTATGATCTCTCTGAGTTATGGCCCTAGAAGTGCTATTGCTGGGTCAAAGGGTATGCACATTTTTATAGCCCTTTGGGCATAGTTCCAAATTGCCATCCAAAATGATTGGATCATTTCACAACTCCACCAACAATGCATTAGTGTTCCAATTTTCCCACATTTTCTCCAACATTTATAATTTTCATGTTTTGTCATGTTGGCCAATCTGATAGGTATGATGTGGTACCTCAGAGTTGTTTTGATTTGCATTTCTCTAATCAATAGTGATTTGGAGAATTTTTTCATATGACTATAGATGGCTTTAATTTCTTCATCTGAGAACTGCCTGTTCATATCCTTTGACCATTTATCAATTGGAGAATGACTTGTATTCTTATAGATTTGACTTAATTCTCTGTATATTTTAGAAATGAGGTCCTAATCAGAGAGACTGGTTGTAAAAATTCTAAATTTTCTACTTTCCTTCTAATCCTGGTTGCATTGGCTTTGTTTGTGCAAAACCTTTTCTATTTAATGTAACCAAAGTTATCCACTTTACATTTCATAATGTTCCCTATCTCCTGTTTGGTTTTGAATTCTTCTGTTCTTCATAAATCTGATAGGTAAACTATTCCTTGCTCTCCCAGTTTGCTTACAGTATCAACCTTTATATCTAAATCATGAACCCATTTTGACTTTATTTTGGTATACGGTGTGAGATTTTGATCTAAGCCTAGTTTCTGCCATACTCTTTTCCAGTTTTCCCAGTAGTTTTTGTCAAAAACTGAGTTCTTATCCCAGAAGCTGGGGTCTTTGGGTTTATCAAATAATAGATTACTATAGTCATTGACTACTGTGCCTTATATACTTAACCTATTTCACTGATCCACCACTCTATTTCTTAGCCAGTACTAAGCAGTTTTGATGATTGTTGCTTCATAGTACAATTTAACATCTGGAATGGCTAGGCCACCTTCTCCTGAATTTCTTTTCATTAGTTCTCTTGATATTTTGGACCTTTTCTTATTCCAAATGAATTTTGTTATTTTCTCTAACTCTATAAAATAATTTTTTGGTAGTTTGATTGGTATGGCACTGAATAAGTAGATTAGCTTAGGTAGAATTGTCATTTTTATTATATTAGCTCAGCCTACCCATGAGCAACTAATGTTTTTCCAATTATTTAGATCTGACTTTTTTGATCATGGCTTTCAAATAGTACAATAAATTTAAAATTATCTCTCCTGGATCTATTTTCCATTTCAGTTGTTTTTCCAATGAGATATTTCCCATTGTCTTTTATTTTTCATTCTTTTGGTTTTGTTTTATAATTTCTTGATTTCTCATAGAGTCATTAGCTTCCATTTGCTCCATTCTAGTTTTTAAGGAAGTATTTTCTTCAGTGAACTTTTGGACCTCCTTTTCCATTTGGCCATTTCTGCTTTTTAAGGCATTCTTCTCATTGGCTTTTTGGACCTCTTTTGCCATTTGGGTTAGACTGTTTTTTTTTAAGGTGTTACTTTCTTCAGTATTTTTTGGGTCTCCTTTAGCAAACTGTTGTTTTTCATGATTTTCTTTGCATCCCTCTCATTTCTTTTCCAAATTTTTCCTCTACTTCTTTTACTTGATTTTCAAATCCTTTTCTGAGCCATGCCCTGAGACCAATTTATATTCTTCTTGGAGGCTTTGTATGTTGGAGCTTTGACTTCATTGTCTTCTTCCAGTTGTATGTTTTGATCTTCTTTGTCACCAAAATAAGATTCTATGCTCTGAGGTTTTTTGGGGGGTTGTTTGCTCATGTTCACAGCCAATTACTTGAGTTATAAACTCTTTGTTAAGGTAGGGATCTGCTACCAGTGTGAAGGATTAGCTGTCCCAAGCTTCAGGGGTTTTGTGTAGTTGTTTTAAGAGATACTTCTAGAAACCTGTAAATTTTCAGTTCTTCCAAAGCACTAGGATCAAAAGTGAGGTGTTTACTCCTTTCCTGGCCTGTGCTCTAGTCTATGAGTGACCACAAGCACTCTTTTCTGCCTTGGAACTGTGAGAGGATTGCCTCTCCACCACCACCACAAGCTCCACCACGCCAGTGCTCCTCCTTGCCCCAGGACTGCCATCCAGGACTGCAACCTAGATCCAAGCACAGGAAAAGCAAGATAATCCTGCCTCAGCACCAGCAAGAGATCTCTGCAATCTCCCTCTGATCAGCCCCTTGACCCCCCCCATCTGTAAGCCAAGAACTCCAGAAGCAACCGCCACCTCGAGGCTGTGTCGAGGGGCCAGACTGTTCTCCTCTCTCACCCAGGTCCAACAGACCTTTCCTACTGACCTTCTAAGTTGTCTTCAGTGTTTGTGTGTTGAGAAGTCTGGAAACCACTACAACTGTTAGTGATTCAGTTCCCTGAGGCCTGTTCTAGGTTCACTGAGGTCTGATCTTTGCCTGCACAGCCCACACTGAACTGCACTCCTCTCCCAGCCTGGTACAACAGACATTTCCCATCAACCATCCAGGTTGTCTTGGGCTGGAAATTTGTTTCACTCTGTCTTTTTGTGGGTTCTGATGCTCTAGAATTTGTTTAGAACCATTTTTTACAGGTATTTAGAGGGGTTTGGAAGAGAACTCAAGCAAGTCACTTCTTTTACTCTGCTATCTTAGCTCTGCTCCCTCCCCTAAAATATTTTCTTATTAGTCATTTTGTACAAGAAGACTCCAATAAAAAAAGGAATGAAAGAAATAAAGTGAAAAATGGCATGCTTCAGTCTATATTCAGACAGTATCAGTTTGACAGTATCAATTCTTTCTCTGGAGGTAGATAGTGTGCTTCATCACTCCTTTGGGATTGTCCTGAATCATTGTATTACTGAGAATAGCTAAGTCACTTACAATTCTTTATCTCACAATATTGCTATTACTGTGTACAATGTTCTCCTAGATCTGCTCACTTCATTTTGCATCAATTCATGTAAATCTTTCCAGGTTTTTTTCTGAAACTATCCTGCTTGTTATTTCTTGCAGCATAATAATAGTCCATCACAATCATATACTACAGCTTTTTAGCCATTCCCCAATTGATGGACATCTCTTTGGTTTCCAATTCTTAGCCACCACAAAAAGAGCTGCTATAAATATTTTTGTACAAATAGGTCCTTCCCCTCCCCCCTTTTTATGTTTTGGGGATATAGACCTAACAGTGGCATTGATGGATCAAAGGATGTGTACAGTTTTATAGCCCTTTGGGCATAGTTCCAAATTGTTCTCCAGAATGGTCAGTTCACAACTCCACAACAGTGCATTAGTGAAGGGCTTCTTAAACTTTTTCCACTCATGACCCCTTTTTGCCCAAGAAATTTTTATGCAACCCCGGGTACATAGTATGTAAAATAGTCATACAAATCAAACATTTACTGATATTGACTCATAAAGAAATTTATTGTGAAACAATTCTTTGGTGTACATATAATTTTATCACTTATTAAAGATGAAAGCAAATTTGCATACTAATGAGATAGATGTGCCTTTTTATTTTTACATAAAGAATGAAATCTTGGCAGAATATTTGATACTGCAAGACACAGAGCATCTTCAATGTTTTTCAGAGTTGATCGATATTTTGATTTTATAATCATCAACGCTGAGAATCTGCTTCACATAAATATGTAGTATTTAGTATGAAGAATTAGTATTTTGGCAGAAGTATGTTTAGGGTCATTTCAGAAATTGTTGGAAATTCTTTCTTAATCCCAAGCCAAAATTCATTTAATGATTTTGTATGTGCAGTAAATAAATTGCAATTCATAACATACAATAGTGTCAAATATGAGACAAGATGTTTTTGATAGTTTGTTAGTATTGTGTGGTGTGACTACATGTGCAGTGCAAAGTGCGCATGTTGTGTGTTCGGAACCAAAGCTACAGTGAAGTTGCATGATGCAACATGGGCAAACATTGCCAGAAATACCTTGGATTCATTATGTGTTTGATTTTGAATTAATTTTTGGTCATTGTGCATTCAGAAACCTTTTACTGTTGCCAATTTTTTCATGACCCACACATTCAGTTATGTGACCCCATATGGGGTTGTGACCCACAGCTTAAGAAGCACTGTATTTGGGTCCCAGTTTCCCCACATTCCCTCCAACATTTATCATTTTCATTTTTTGTCATATTAGTCAATCTGATAGGTATGAGGTGGTACTTCAGAGCTGTTTTAATTTGCATTTCTCTAAACAATAGTGATTTAGAGTAGTTTTTTCTGCCTTCTGTTCTAAGCCAATTATCCTTATTTTTTTTCCTCACAAGCTCATTTTACTACTAATTTCATTTTTTGCCTGTTGCTGTACTTATTAACATCTCTCTTGGCATCCTTTTTCTCTGAGATTCTGTTCAAAGCTATTCTAGACTTACTCTATTCTTTTGGATTAACCTTTTGAGTTTCTCTTAACCCATAGTATTTCTTCACTGTGTTCAATGTTTCCTTCTCTTTATTCACAATAAAAGCTTATTGATTGATTCGCCAAGTTCCTCCATCTAGACCAGAAATGCATAAAAAGAGAACAAGATGCCTGTAGGTTCTTCAGGAGGGGTTCTGCAAAGGAAGTCAACATTAACTCATATAAATAGGTCTGGTATCTGTCAGTATTTTGACCAGGGACACTTCTGGGAACAATGAAGCCTACAGCATTCTGACAGGTAGGAAGCACCAACCAGAGCTCTGACTAGGTATACTCTGCAGGGCTAGAAGGTTACCATGTTCTAAGCAGCAATATTCCAGAGGGACCTGAAACCCACAGTTCTGATACTGGAGATAATCTATTGGAGCTTGGGGTCTGCAGCTTTGAAGGAGAATGTTCTAGAAAGGCTCAAAGCATGGCTGCTCCACAGAAGTTACAAGGAGAGCCTCCAAATTCTGATCAAAGCAATGACCAAGCAAGATTCCAGAAATCTGATATTTAGTCATACTTCCCACTTCTTAACAAAGAAGGGATGAATGAGATGTGCATAAATGTGTGGATTTAACTTGTTTTGCCTGGATATACATATTAGGAAAGTGTGTTTATTTTTATTTGGGGGGAGGCATTAGAAGGAAATGAGAGAGATATTTATTCCAAAGATAAAAAAAAGAAAGAAAAGGGTGAAACATTTTTAAGTGCACAGAAGAGAACATAAGGAAGCCGAGAGAGAAACAGACAAGCAAAACAGTTGTGGTGCTTAGTATTATTTATATACTTGTAAAGTTTATATATATATATACATATATACATGCAAATATATAATAGAGCTTCACAGGCTCATATAGAATTCTCTTTATTGTACATAGAAATGATAGTGTTTGTTGATATTAGTCAAGTTCATAAGAACAAAAAAAAGTTTTATTTTTTTACATCTAAGAGTCCATTTTAATCAAAGTTTCTAAATAAGAAGGGTATTTGTGTCAACAATAACATTGTCAAAACTTTCTCTACAAATAAAATTTATGTTTTCTCTAGTAACAGCTACATGTACTACAGGTAGAGTTAACAGCAACTACTTCTCAATAAACACATGTTATTTTGTAAGGTAAGGTTCTCAAGCAATGTCTGAAAGCAACATGCTGATGTGGTCTTAGTGGCTTGGATCCATTTGCCACTAAATATACCCCTACACTCTCTCTTCTTCAGAGTTTATCTCTCTACGTCCCTAACCCGGAGTTTCATTCAGCTTTAAGTACAGGGCCAAACATACAACCTGATTAATCAGAAATGTGTCCAATAAAGCAAATATCAATTTTATGACAGGCATTTTTATTAACAGATCATTAGAAAAATAATCATGGTAGAGACCTTTAGTTCATTCTTCTAATAAGCCTGTTGATCTGGTCTTCCCTGTGACCAATTTCTCCCACCTTCCACAAAATGTGTAGTCTTTTTCTTCATTCCACCTCATGGAGAAGATAATTCGAAGGGCCACAGGAAGTTGTTGGCAGCTTTGAAGCACTTGCCAACAGTGTAGATCTCATGTATCAAGTCCTCCATGCAGATAATTTCATATTTACCAAGAGATTTTGCAATAAGGGTGTTGTCCATCAGGGCAATTCTCTGTTTCTTGATCTTGTCATAACCATGTTTGTAAATCAAGTCATTCACAGACTTCAGGTTTGTGTAACCCCATGCAATGGATGGGTCCACAATCTTCAGCATGTTAATTGAAGCCTTGTTAAGCTTAACAAAAGTGCCATTGAAGATTTGGCAAAGATGAAGAAGCTGCAATACTTTTCAGACCTTTGGGATAACACCATTAATGCCTCTGATTCTGATCACAACAGCTAACTTGGGTTCAGCAGGTACATAGTAGTTGCCAGCTTTGTGTGTCATTCTAGCCAGCCAGATTTCACTTCTGTACATCTGTCTATACTCCTTATGGTAGGCTTTAGCTTTTTTGTGGATAACTTTTCTCTGTATTTTAAGGAGCTTTTTTATAGCTATCTTCTTCTTCACTATTGCAAAAGCCTTTCCCTTTTTCAGAAGGGATTCTGGAATGGATGGTAGCTTCTTCTTTTCTTTTATGCCTGTCATGATTCCAGCTGGAAAAAGAAAAAGAAAGATTTTTTTTTTTAAAAAAAATGAAGTAAGCAGGGGCAGCTAGGGACACAGTGGATAGAGCTCTGGCCTTGGAATCAGGAGGACCTGAGTTCGAATCCAATCTCAGACACTTGACCTTTAGTAGCTGTGTGACCCTGGGCAAGTCTCTTAACCCCAATTGCCTCATCAAAAAGGAAAAGGAAAAAAAAGAAAAAAATGAATTAATCAGAACCAGGGATACTGAAGAGATGGGGGGTTTTGGGGTGCTGGGAAAAAGCCCCAGATCGCGGCGCGGGTATGCCTGAAAGAATTCAGCCCAGATCTTCTTCCAGCCAGAGAAAAAGTTTATTAAAGATAAAGCATATAGGCCAGATTCCCAAGGAACCCAAACATCAGTGATCTAAATGGGGGCTAAGGTGGTCAGGTGATGCTTATAAGGACAAGCGGGCTTGAGGCAGTCTCAGCCTTTTGGATGTGAGGAAAGCTCAGCTTCTAAATGGGGGTTGGGGGCTAAAGAGCAGGTGACGTTCATAAGGAGGAGTGGCCTTGAGAAAACCTCAGCCTCTGGGCTTGAAAAATTCCTAGCATCAGAATGGGGGCTGGGGACTAAGGTGGTCAGGCCAGGTGACCCTCATAAGGATGAGAGGGCTTGGGAACAGCTCAGCCTCTAGGCATGAGAAATTCCCAGCATCAGAATGGGGCAAAGGTGAGTCTTAAATACAGAAAGACTGTGGGGGGGATTTAGGAGTGGCCAAGCAGTTTGGAGTGATGGGAGGCAGGGCCTAGGGAGATCTGGATGGGAGTGGCTAGTAAGCTGGAGTGAACAGAACTCCTGGGTCCTGGACCTCGTGGAGCCTAGCTAGGATTAAGGGTGAGAAATGGCCAGGAAGGCAAAACAATGGAATGAGAAGCCAGTTGAAGGGGGAGATGATAAAGAAAAAGGGTCCAGGTGAGAATTTCTGTTTGAAATGTCTGAGAGATTTGAACAGACAATGAGAATAGATAATGAAGGGAACTGGAAGGGGGAGTTTGCTTTCAAAGGGAGGTAAAGAGAGACAAACAGAAGCCAGGTTCTTTTCAGGGCCAGGGAAGAAAGATGCATATGAATAAGGTCAAAAGACGAGGCTGAAGCTTTGGAAAGGAGGTAAGGGGAATCTAAAATCTAAGGGTTTTCAAACTGGATGGTGGACACATAATCCCATCATTTCCCAGGGGAACGCCAGAGATTTGGCCATGTGAGAAAGTCCAGGGTTTTTCCTTTCTGGGGTCCAGATCCGAATCTCATCAATACAAGAAGCAATGACTACAGCAAAGTAAATGGAAGAACAATAACAACAACAAAACCTGGATGATGTACAATATGATGAAACTTGACCTCTAAGAAGAGGTACATAGCTAAGTAATATGGATGTGGAACATTGCATATATTCTCAGATTTGGATGATATGTTGAGTAATTTAGAGTTGATTAGAAAAGAGGCAGCTGGTGGCAGAGTAGATAGAGTGCTGAGCCTAGAGCCAGGAAGACCTGAGTTCAAATGGGGCCTCAGGCACTTAGCTGTGTGACCCTGAAAAAAATGATGTAACCTTTGTTTGCCTCAGTTTCTTCAACAATAAAAAGAGGATAACAATAGCACCTATCTCCCAGGGTTGTTGTAAGAATCAGATTTATTTTAAAAAATACTTAGCACAGTATCTGACAGATAGTAGGTGCAATATAAATACATATTCCCTACCCCTTAATTTTGCTGAACTTTTTTCTCTTTCTTTTTTTTTTAATTCTTCATAACAGGGTATATCTCTGTGGGAAGAGGCATATTTGGAAGCAAAGGTGATGCAAAAACAAAAAATAAGAAAAATTTAAAAATAAACACTTTGATGGGGAGTTGAGAATTATGGTTTAAAGGAATATATTTCTCCAAATTACTGAGACTATAAGGTAGCCATTCCCTACAAGTTAGGGAGAACCTTTAGACGCTTATAGCAGCAAGTTATTCTCCAAAAAAGTCATGTTGTGATTGCATTAAATCATCAGCCATCTTAGGAAGAAAAAAGGAGAGACAGCTTATGCACAAAATATACATATTTGAATGAAAAATTTTTTGAAGGAGTCCTCAGAAGTGTTGGAGTCAGGGGGTGCTGTAAATATCCAAGTCTGTATCCAATGCAATTTGCTGTCAGGGAAATTAGCAGCTCACCAAGATGGCTTCCCAGCTTTCTCCTTTTGTTCAGGAAATGTCCCATCTTTGATGGTTGTTGGTAAGTTTTCTTTGTTTCCCCAGAGTTCCTAGAGGGGTAACCTATGGGGAATCCAAGTGTTAAATGTTATCTCCACTTCCAGATCTCTGCTTTGGAACCTTTAGATGCTCTATTGGTTGAGAGGACAAAGAGGTAAGAATTGAGAGGGGGGTTCAACTCAAACCCATAGAGAACTTTGGGTCCATTCTCATAATTATGGCCCTTGACTCTAATATCCTTTACTGGATTCTGAAAAATCTCCCTTTCCCAAATGGTCATGAATTCATCTATTCTATTCTGAACTTATTCTCTCAACCAACATGCACACTAACATGTTGGGTCCTCAGAGCATGGGTAGCTATATCTTTCCCTTGGGGAGATTCTAGGGGTAACCTTGAGGGACAGGGAAGTCCTTAGAATGCTACCGGGTCAAGCCCCCATTCTAATATGTTCCCTTCCAATGTCATTGCCAGTAATTGGTGCCTTGATATCAGTAAACCAATTACTATCTCCTTGATAACATTGATGGGGTATGGGCCCAAGCCAAGACCTTTGCCCCTTGCCCAAAAAAGAATTTGTGTTCCATTTGTCTATGGACCCCAGAAAACCCTTAAACTTTCTTTGACCTCACTGTGGTCTCACATGGTTACCTGAGGCTATACTTCACTCAATGGCCTCTCCTTATAGACTCTCCCTATCTCCCTTCGAAAACCTAATGAAGCCCTAGTGTATTTCCCACCTTTGGTCTTATCCAGACCCCATTCAAATCTCTTCCTTCCAGTTCCCTTCAATATCTATTCCCATTGTCTATTCAACCCCCCGACATTCTCCCTAAACTCCAACCCCCAGTCACCCAGATCCTCTTCCCAGCCCCTCCTCTGGTCACCCAAAACTACTTGAGTGTATATAAGATCCACCCTGGCCCCTATTTAAACACAGATTTTCTCATGCCCACTCATCCCTATGAGTGTCAATAATGTTCAGTTTCCTTAAAAGTCTGGCCTGTGTGGTTTATTGCCAATAAACTTTGTCTCTGGCTGAAAGAAGATTTGGGTTGAATTCTTTTGGACAGGACGCACTGTGCCACTTTGGGGTTCCTGAACTCCAAGAATCTAGACCTCATCAACATCAATAAGCAATTAACATCAACTAGTTTTTACAAGAGAATACCAAGAAGATAGAGCATGAAGAGAAGTACAAAGACTTCCCTATAAACTAGAGTACATTTTCCCCTCTACCATCTTGGTTGGTAGGCATAGTGTGTTCAAACTTAAGTGGTTCCTACTAAACATTCATCCCCACCAAGTTCCCTCCCAGGTGAAGCATAGCTGATGAATGAGTTACTCATTTGCTCCAGGACACAGATTCTCAGCTGCTAGGTCTATTCAAGGCTGGACTGAATCTCTCCATTTACTCCTTAAAATGTGCTCGTTGAACTCAGCTGTCCACACACTCTGCTATGGATGCCAGTTACTGAACCTCTGGTCGCTCTTCTAATCTGCTGAAATCCTCAAGGTTGTAGCCTTGTCCATTCTGTCCTCTACACTTAATCAACCCAAACCAGGAAAGAGTATATAACACAACACAGAGAGAAAGCCAATAGCACTATGTGTTTAAGGCTACTCAGCAAGTCTCACTGAAGAAATAGGTGTCTAAAGCCCCACTTGCAGGCATTTTTTTTCTCTTGATTACTACCGGGGGAAAGGGGCACAATTTGATTAGTTAGTACCTTTTGTAAGCACATTCAGCTACTCAGTTATGGCTCCACAGTCAATTAAAGGCATTTCTTAAACCCTCTTTTACACATATAAAAACAAAGGTGTCAATTTTTTTTTTCAATGAATTGAATTTCTGTTTGAAATCTTAACTCTCCTGGAAAGAGAGTCTTTGTAATTTAAAAAGAATACTATATTATTTTTATACTATATGTAATCTAGAAAGAATACTATAATACTACATATCTAAAAAGAATACTGTAGGTTCAGTAAACAGATTAACATTCTCTCCAGGTTAACACTCATATCACAGTATCTTGCATCAATGTATGCCAACATACAATTGCCTGGGACTAGAACAAGTTTTAAAGCACTTACCCACCACCATGCATCTACAATTCAATATTCATTCTGTACACAGAATAAGGGGACCCTATTCAAGGTCCAAAACGCACTTTTAGATTTCGCTGGGAACTACCCTGTGGGAAGTATATAGAATTGGCCTCAAACAGCGGTTGAACTTCAGTGTGTATGGCCTAGTAGAAAATAGGGAGTAAACTGCTGAGCCCAATCTAAAACTGTTTGTTCTGAAATTGTAACAATATACCTGTTTGGAAGTTGCAATATCTTCAGTCAAAATCCCCTAGAGAATATGTGCTATACCCCTTTTTGTTAACACCCCAAAAGGGTCTTTGAGCTTACTTCTTTGAGCTAACAGTTCTACCCTAGTGTGTACCATTTTGTAATTCAATGTTAAAGCAGAAATAACTCTCTGGATTATCTTCAGAATGTATAAAAACTACTTGACTGTTTCTCAGAGTTCCTGTGAAACTGTTGAGACTGCATGAAATAACAAAATGTGACTCTAATCTGATTCTAAATACAAACTCAAGGTTTGTTTCTTTAATAATTTCAATGAGTAGGCCAGATGACTGACCTCATCTTCCTACTGACTCAATTCCCTGCTCACTGATGTTTTCAGAGTACAGATGATGCCACCCTCTGTCAACATGGGACCCTGGAGGGTGAGAACTCTAGTAAACTGGCATCTCCTCTATCCTGTGTCTAGAAAATGTCTTCCTCCTCCTCTTATGCCTATGATTTAAAATCACTGTCAGTCAATAAGCATTTATTAAGTTCTTGTTATATGCTATGCACTGTGTTAAATTATAGATATACAAAAAAGTAAAAAAAAAAAGTCCCCTGCCCTCAAGGAGTTCACATTTGTATATAGGAGACAACATACAAGCAACTACACACACACACACACACACACATAAACTATATATGTACACATATACAAAATACATATATATACAACTATATATAATATATATAACAACTATATATAAAATACACATATATACAACTACGTATATATATAAACTACATATATATAAAATACATACAGAGTAGATGGAAGGTAATCTCAGGGGGAAGGCACCAGCAGTGGGAGAAGAGGGAAGGAGGGAAGGACCTGGAAAGGCCTCTTACAGCAAGTGGGATTTCAGCTCAGACTTAAAGAAAGTAAGAGAAAGCCTGGAGGAGGATGTAAGAAGGGAGAACATTCCAGTCTTGAAGTAAAAAAAAAAAAAATCCTTCCCTTACTACTATTTCTTAATCCTTCATTAATATCCAGTTCAGCTTTACTCTTCCCCAGTCCTTTTCTATCTCTACCTATATTTTCCATTGTGCCATCTAGAAATACTTGACTCATAGTGTTATACTATCTTTACCCTTGGCCTCGTACTTGAGGACTATGATATGCATAATTGTGTCCCCTTGAATAGATTAGCTTTCTAGATCATCAGCCTCCTGAATTCTCATGACCTTTCTCTTTGCACAACGTCAGCCATGGGCAGGGATGATCTTATAGTACAAACAGCTGTCTTCTTCACATGTACATTGGAAAGAATGAGTTGAATTTCAAATATCTGAGCTTTTTTTAAGGCTGCTCTCCTTAACAGGTTATCAAATTTCTTGGGGGAAATG
Source organism: Vombatus ursinus (assembly GCF_900497805.2). Taxonomy (NCBI): domain Eukaryota; kingdom Metazoa; phylum Chordata; class Mammalia; order Diprotodontia; family Vombatidae; genus Vombatus; species Vombatus ursinus. Next base: position 17,156,796 of record NW_020954585.1, read on the forward strand.
TTTCTCCTTCTGTTTTTGCTATACCTTCTCAGTGAACATTCTTTTATAAAAGTAAATTGATGTTGATTGGTTAAATAAGAATGAAGCACTTATCTGGGAAGTCGATATTATGAATTCTATGTGAAACCATTTGCTTTTTCAAAAAAGATGTAATAAATCCCACACATTACTTTAAAAACTGTCCTGCTTTGTCTAAGCTTCATTCTGAATTTCTGTTTTTCTCTGTGCACTAAAAATGTTTCAGTAGCCCTCTTTTTTTGGAGCATCAGTATTGATAATCCTCCAAACACTCAACAGATGAAGAAGGGGGGTAGAAATCCATATAACAAATAAGTATAGTCAAGCAAATCAAATTCACACAGTGGCCATGTCCAAAAATATATATCTCTGAACCTTATGCCCATCACCTCTCTGTCAGGAGATGAGTAACATTCTTCATCATAGGTCCTCTGGAGACATGGCTGGTCATTGCTCTGATCAGAATGCTTAAGTCTTTCAACATTGTTACTATTGTTTTTGCAAAGTTGTTGCCCCTTTATAAACTATTCTCTTGGTTCTGCTTGCTTAACTCTGCATCAGTTTATAACTACCCAGAATTTTCTGAAATCATCCCTCTTCATCATTTCTTATGGTAACAATATTTTATTACATTAATATACCACAATTTGTTCAGCTATTCTCCAATTGTCTGCAAGGTGATACAAGGCATCCCCTTAGATTCTAGTTCTTTTCTTTTTTCTCCTTTTGACTTTGCTCTTCAGAATCAGGAAGCTTGTTTTGCTTGAGACTAGTCCCTCCCCCATATTGCCCACCTTCTTAACTATCCCCCTCATTTCTGCTTGTTCCCATGCTGAACTTAATATGCTTTCCCACCAAACTGTTTGTTTGTATGTGTGTATGTTCAACCCTCATCTGTTAGTTTTTGGTAAGAATGAGACTCCTCTAATGCCCAGTCCTCCCCCACCACTCCTACCTCCGTGTTTGTATATTCTCATGCACCCCAATCATGAGAAATAACAAGTTCTAATCCCTTCATTCTTCTTTCTATATTGATGCACAACTCCTCTTACTCTCCCTTCTCTTTCCCCTTCTAAAACCCCCGGAACAGAACCATTCTACTCTCAGGTCCTCTTGTTTTTCTTATTTAATTACTTCAATATGTTTCAAAGATATTAAGGTTCTGAAAAGGGACTTGCTTCTTCTCCCCCATTAGAACATTAGCAGTGCGTCATCATATAGCTCCTTTTAATTGTTCAAATAAATTTTGTTTTCTGGTTTTCTTTGGACTCTGTGTTTGTATTTCAAAGTGCCTATTCTGCTCTGACTTTTCATTAGAAATTCTTGAAAGTTCTCTATTCCATTAAGAAAATCCATTTATCCAAAACCATAACAAAATAGAAGCCAAAGAAAGTATAAATGTAAGAAATACTTGTTTTATTACATAAATAGGATTGATTTAAAATTTAAAAAGAATATATTAGATCATACAAATTGAATGAGCATGATCACTCAGCTCAACCAAGAGAGAGTCCCAAATGTCATACAAGGGGAAATTCCCCAAATTCTCTAGTATAGGAAACTAATTAGGGACATGATCCACATTCTACAAGTTGGCTTCTTCCCTGAGTCTTTATTTTCCTTCAGTGACCTGAAGAAATGTTGGAATGGTATTTCTTTTCTCTCAAAGCTGGAAGCCCAAAGAGCCCAGGATTTCTCTCTCCTGCTTTCACCAACTCTGCTCTGATCCTCATGCAGATTCTGGACATTGAGTAATTAATCCATATCAGGAGAGATTCCTATGTAATTGGCCCTCTGAGTCAAGGGTTGCACAAATACATATTTGATTTTTGTTTTTTTCCCCTCATTCTTGAATCCCTTGATAAGGACCAAAGAGCACAGAGTAGAACTGCCATTTTCCTGGAACAATAACTTTATTTTCTAATACTTGGTGCTAGGAAATGATATTACTTCTTTCTGTACTAGTAAAAGAGAATCAATACTAGACCCAAAATTTTGTGAGATTTAACCTAATTTATTCCTAGAATCAAATGTTTCAGTGTATTCCAGAGAAAATAGCTCTCCCTATCAATAAGAAAAATGTCTAAAAAAACTTATAAAATATTTTATTATTATCTCTCTTAAGATTTCACTTGCAATGAGTTGTCACTAAGAAGAGAGGGGGGAGGTGAAGCATGATAGCATGGCGTTTAAGAACATGATCATAAAAAAAAAATTGAACAAGCCATAAATGAGCTCCCTAAGAAAAAATTCCAGGACTAGATGGATTTACAAATGAATTCTACCAAATATTTAAGGAATAATTAATCCCAATAATATAAACTGTTTGAAAAAAAGGTAACGGAGGAGTCCAACCAGATTCCTTTTATGACACAAATATGGTTTTAATTCCTAAACCAATCAGGAAAAAAAACAGAAAAAGAAAATTATAGTTCAATTTCCCCAATGAATATTGATGCAAAAAATTTAAATTAAACACTAGCAAGGTGATTGCAGCAATATGTCATAAAGGATCATACACTATGACCAAGTAGGATTTATACCAGGAATGGGGGACTGGTTCAATATTAGGAAAATTATAAACATAATTGATCATATCAATAACAAAAACAACAAAATCAAATTATTATCTCAATAGGTACAGAAAAAGCTTTTGACAAAATACAATACTTATTCCTATTAAAAACACCAGAAAGCATAGGAATAAGTGAAACCTTTATTTATTTATTTATTTATTGCTTTTTATGGTGAGGCAATCAGGTTAAGTGACTTGCCCAGGGTCACACAGCTAGTAAGTGTTAAGTGTCTGAGGCTGGATTTTAGCTCAGGTCCTCCTGACTCCAAGGCCAGAGCTCTATTCACTGCACCACCTAGCTGCCCAAATGAAACCTTTCTTAAAATGATAAATAGTATCTACCTAAAACCAAGAGCAAGTACTATCTATAATGGGGATAAGCTAGAAGCCTTTTCAGTAAGATCAGGGGTGATGCAAGGATGTCCATTATCACCACTATTAATCAATATTGTATTAGAAACACTAGCTCTAATTTGAATTTCTCCAGTCAGTAGTGAGAACATTTTTTCATATAGCTATAGATAGCTTTTATACTATAGCCATATTAAAAAATACTCTAACCCACTATTGGTTGGAGAAATGCAAATTAAAACATTTCTGAGGTACTACCTCATACCTATTAGATTGGCTAATAGTACAGAAAAGGTAAACGACAAATGTTGGAGGGGATGTCAGAAAATTGCAACACTAATGCATTGTTGGTGGAGTTGTGAACTGATTCAACCATTCTGTAGAGCAATTTGGAACTATGCTCAGAGGGCTATAAAATACATACCCTTTGACCTAGCAATATCACTACTAGGTCTGTATTCCAAAAGAGATAAAAAACAAAAAGGAAAGGGACCTATATGTACACAAATATTTATAGCAGCTCTCTTCTGGGGCAAAGAATTAGAAATTGAGGGAATACCCATCAATTGGGGAATGGCTGAATAAATTGTGCTATGTAATTGTGATGGAATACTATTGTACTCTAAGAAATGATGAGCAGGATGCTCTCAGGAAAACCTGCAATGACTTGCATGGTCTGATGCAAAGTGAAATGTACTGTGGACAAAATAACAGCAATATTGTAGGATGATCGGCTGTGAATGCCTTAGCTATTCGCAGCAATACAATGATCCAAGACAACTCTGAAGGACTTATGATGAAAAATGCTATCCATCCCCAAAGACAGAACTGATGATGTCTGAATACAAATCAAAGCATACTTTTTTAAACTTTATTTTTCTTGAGGTTTTTTTTTGTACATGTTTTCTTTCACAACATGACTATTATGGATATGTTTTGCATGACTATACATATAAAACCTGTATCAAATTGCTTGCTTTCTCAATGTGGGGGGGTGGAGAGGGAGGCAGGGTAAGAATTTAGAACACAAAGTTTTAAAAATGAATGTTAAAAATTGTTTTTACATGTAACTGTGGAAAAGCAAAATATTAAATAAAATTTAAAAAAGAAATGCTAGCTCTAGCAATAAGACAAGAATTGAAAGAATAAAAATAGGTAACAAGGAAAAAAATTATCACTCTTTTCATATGATATGATTGAATACTTAGAGAACCCTAAAGAATCAACTAAAAAACTAGTTGAAACAATGATCCCTAGTGCAGTTGCAAGATATAAAATAAACCTACCTAAGCCAATCCAAAAATCCCCCCCCCCAAAAAAAACCCCAACCTAGCAGGAAGAGATAGAAAGGGAAAGTCCATTTAAAATAACTGCAGACATTATAAAATACTAGGAAGCCTACCTGCCAAGACAAACCCAGGGATTATATGAACACAGTTACAAAACACTTTTAGCATAAAGATCTGAACAATTGGAGAAATATTAATGCTCATAGGTAGGCTGAACCAATATAATAAAAATGACAATTCTACCAAAATTAATTTATTTATTCAGTGCTATACCAATAAAACTACTAAAGAATTTTTTCTTTATTTTTCTTCCTTTTTTTCTGCTTTATTCCTCCCACTCACCCACCCCCTCACCCTGCCCCCAACATGGCTAGTATGTAAATATGTTTTTTATAACTTCACATGTATATTTGATATCATATTGCTTGCCTTCTCAATGGGTGGAGGAAGAGTAAAAGGGAAAGAGAGAATTTAGAATTCAAAAATTTTTTAAATGAATGTTAAAATTAATTATTTAAAAATCATAATACAGCAATTTATTCTTTTATTAGCTTATAACTCCTGAAAGTTTTTGTCACCTCAAATCAGTCAAGTTCTGTTCATGTTGCATATTTATTATAAGATATTTTGTAGATCATTTTAGTGTTACTAAGTGCCTCTGGGTAATCTTAAAGCAAAGTAAACCAGTTTGTGGCTCTGAAGCCTGAATGCTACATGACCTACCGTAATTGTGGGTAGAATTATTGATATCATTTGCTTTATTTTTTGGTAGTTTTTTTTGTGAAGCCATGAGTCCAGCAAGCTACTCCCCTAAGACCTGAAGATGAACAATTAAAGCTGCACAGGATGATCTGTGACATAAGCAGATAGGCCAGGAGAGAGTATCTGTTATTCATTGGATCTAGTTTATTTCTTAGCTAAGCTCTAACAATTAGCTAAGACCCAGTATTGGAGAATCACAAAATTTAGAGACAGAAGGGACCTCAACAGTCTTCTAGTCCAAATAATAGCCCAAAGGAACCCCCATTATAGCATACTTGTTCATCCACTCTATACTTGAAAACCTGCAAGGTTTTCAAGGTTTTCACTACCTCTAAAGGCAGCCCATTTTACTTTTGGACAGTTTTAATTATCAGAATTTTTGTGGCACTAGGCCTATATTTTGCTCTTTGCAACATCTCTCAAATCTCCAGATTCTGCCTTTTGAGGGGAAAGAGAACAAATCTAATCTCTCTTTCACAGTTATCATGTGCTCCCAAGTCTTTCCTTCTCCAAATTAAAACTCCCTGTTCCTTTAACTAATAATTATAAAACAAGTATTCAGTTCCTTTTATTAAGCTGGTTACCTCCTTTGGATGCTCTGCAGCTTTCTAATGTCATTTTAAAACTGTGGTGCTCACGACTGAACATAACAAATATGTTCTGACTAGGGCAAAATCTGACTCTGGCCCAAGATCACATTAGCTTTTTTGGCTTCTACATCACACCGCTGATTCATATTGAACCTGTAATCCACTAAAACTAAAATATCTTTTTCAGACATGAAACAATGCCTTTACATCCTGTCCTTTAGAGTCTGATTTTATGAAAATGAAATATTTTATATTTATGCTATTTCGTTTCTTCTTATTAGGTACAGCCCAATACCCTACCCTGTCAAGATCTTTTTGGATCCTGTTTGTTAAATTTGTTTGTTAAATTACCCTCCCATCTTTTGTCATCTACAAATTTATTGAATCTGCCACTAATGCCTTTATCCAAATTGCTGATAATATGTTAATCAGCAAAGAGCAAACACAAATTCCTGGAGCACTCCATTGGAGACCTCCGGCTTAGTTGACACTGACCCATTAACGACTCTTTGAGTATGGTTATTCCACCAATGGAATAGTATGGCTATTACATCTAATTGTATTATTCAGATAGCCTTTTAAAAAAAGAATTTGAGGGGAGGTCCACCAGGCAAACACATTTGAACCAGAAGTAGCCCAATCTGAAAAGAAACATTTGCTAGAAAGCACTATGGGATCTCAGGGAAATGAACCAAGCAATCTGTATGGTGATCTCAGGGTCACATACCCTTAAGAAAGGAAGTAGTCCAGATGACTATCTAAGGCTGCAGGGTATTTAAAAAAAATTTTTTTTTACCATAAAAGGCAGCACTAGCTATTATATCTGGCTAGTGGATTTATTTCACAAATTTACCAGGAATAGATAAGCTAAGAGAAAGAGAGATGTGTTAAGGTCATCAACCTCTTCAGCAAAGTATAGGGTGTAATTACCATGGTGAGTGAAAGACAGCTAAAGCCCTAAGGAGAGAAAAAAATTGGATTCTAAAGGATGAATAAATTAATGAGTGAATGAGAAAAGCATTTATTAAACACTATCTGCAAAGCCATATGCTAAACACTAAGAATATAAATAGCAAATCAATGTAAGCCCTGTTTCTAAAGAGTTCAGATTCTGATAGGAGGAAACAAAGGAAATGCTCCCCCTGCTCAGCATGTATCAGGACACTCAACCAAGGCTCTTCATATGGCTTTCATTCTGAAATGGGGAAGCGGATAGCTCCAAAAATTAGACTCCCTTAACTAAGACTATAATTGTGCCACCATATCTGACTGTCTGCCTTCTGTAGGCCAACTAAGTAGTGTGCTGGGCCAAGAGTGGGGAAAATCTAAATTTAAATCCAGCTTTGGATACTTACTAGCTGTGTGGTGTTGGGCAAGTGACTTACCCTCTGCCTCAGTTTTCTCATCTGTAAAATGGAGATCATAATAGCACCCACCTCCCAGGGTTGTTGTGAAGATCAAGTGAGATAATATCTGTAAAGTACTTAGCACAGTGCCTGGTACCTAGTATGTATTTAATCAATGTTACCTTTCCTTCCCCTCTCCATCAGTGTGTGACTTCACTGTCAGTGTAGTGATCTAGAGATTTGTCCTAGGTCAGAAAGGAACATCAGAGGGAGATACTATATCCCATCATCATTGCATTAAGTGGCATCCACAATGGCATAGCCATTGACTTACTGCAAAATCACCTAATTAGAAAGTGTGTACTAGAAAATGGTAGGGGAAATGTCAAATGAGCACAAACACCTCCCCTGCCTCTAAGAAGCTCCCCAAACTCCTAAATAGAGGAAGATGATGGAATTCAATTTGAACAGATTGAGTTTCAGGTGCAGGATAGAAAAACAAGTAAAGATATTGAGCAGGCAATTGGAAATATGGAACTAAAGTACAGTAGAGAGAATGGGGCTACTCAGATTTGGGAGTCATCTGTCTGGCAATTATGATTGAACCCATAGGAGCAGATCACCAAGGGAAAAGTTTAGATGGTATTGAAATGAGGTACAAGGCCAGGACTTTTTTTTTCTTTGGAAGGGGAGAGAGATAATGATGAATTAGTGGAGGGGACCAAGAAGGAGCAGTCAGACAGGTGGAAGGATAAATAGGAGAGAGTAGTATCAGAGAAGCCCAGAAGGGAAAAAATAGCTAAAAAGACAAGCATGGGCAGCAGTGCTTCAGAAAGATCGAGAAGGATAAGAACGGAGAAAAAGTCATATGATTTAATAATTAGGAAGTCAGTGGCAACTTTTAGAGAGTAATTTCAATAGAATGGTGGAAGTCAAAAGCCAGATTGCTTAGTAGTTAAAAAAAAATTAAGTATCTAAAAGAAGTGTTGTGTGATGTGTGCAAACAACACAAAGGAGAAGAAAAGAAAAAACCTACATCCCGTCCTGAAAACAAATAAGAAGTATTAGGGAATCTGGGTCCAGAGAAGAGAGGTGGTGGCAGGGAGACAAGTCTTGAAACTTGCTTATAGAAGACAAAATATCGTAAGAGTGTAGTTATGTAGACAACTAGTACTGCAGAAACAAGTTCAGGATCAAGCACTGATAGTTGAAGAAAGTGTACTAATACATCATCAGTACTTTCAGTTTCTGAAACAGAAAATATTTGGGAAGATTATATAAATGCTACCATTTGACTTGTCTAGTTTTAATTTGTAACATATTCTTATGCATTTTCAATTTCAGTTTTTTCCTTGAACGCAAAGAGTGATATCATTAATATTTTATAATTGCTTGTTTAGTGAAAATGTAAGCTATACAAGATCATAATACAGAATCTAGTAGCTGTGTGAATGTGTAAATTATTTAAAATGTTGTCAATGTAACACTTATTTTGGCTCTGAACCACGTCCTCCTTGCCACACTTGAATAGTACTTTAAATTATGATGTAGGTGATAGCAGTCACATAGGTCATTAGACACCCAGGATAGGAGGTATAGCCTGAACAGCATGATCAGCAGCCACAGGAGGGAGAAGAGTAGGAGCCAGAGTAGAAGAGTTTATCCATGGAAAGATTTAACCAGTATCTGCACATTCTAACCTATTTGTGGGACTTTGTAGATAGTTAATACCTTTCCTACTTAAAGGTCCAAACTGTTTCTCTGTGTTGTTAAGGTCTGGCTAGCTTGTAGACAAAGGGGATTTAGACTGCCTAGTCTGGGGAAAATTTGTGGGCTACCAGTCAGTGCTGGTTGTTTTAATGTGTTGGTTTTATTGCTTTTAAATAGTAAGATTAAATAACTGTCTCCAACTATACTATACTTTTTGTGAATTACTTCAATTGCAACTGCAACAAGGATTGAATGAGTGAAAGACTTTTTCCTATTGGGTGGGGGATACTTAAGTCAAGTGTCTGGATAAGTATAAATATACAACAAATCCTTGGTCTACTTAGGTCATTATTGTCATCTGCCAAAAGAGTATATGAAAGGGAGAGAGAAAACAATTCTCTGGCATTACCCTAGAGTATCCTCTGGTGTTGGGTGGAATGTATAACTGCTGGGAATTAGTATTAGGTTGACAGGATTTGCTTCTTATTACTTCTGGTGGTTACAAATGATTGATTAACCGTATGTAGAAAGAAGCAACCTTGGAGTAGTATACTGGTATCAAAACTTTTTTAATCATGTACAGCTATTGGTTAAAAAAAATGAGGGGGTATATAACCTCAAACTTCCTCAATCTTATTTTCTTCAATCTGAGACTACCCCCAAATTCATCCTATCTATATCTTGTTTGCGTAAAGTTATTTGCATGTTGTCTCACCCATTAGACCGTGAGCTACTTGAGAGAAGAGTTTTATTTTTCTCTTTCTTGGTATCACCAGCACAGTAACTGGCACATAGAAATTGCTTAATAAATGCTAGGTGAGTAGCACAACCCCAATATTTGTGTATTTGTATATTTATTTATTTATAAATTATACATATGTAACAATATGAATTATAATGGACATTATGAGATTACACAAACATTTTTAAAATATGAATTATAGATGAAAAATATTTGATCTTAAAGTCAATAGGCTTCTAGTAGAATTTGAGTAGCACAGTGACAAGTTTAGAGCTGTGTTTTAAGAAAAGTACTTTGATAGCTGTGTGTGTACAATGAATTGGAAAGGGCATAGACTTGAGGCAGTGAGTCCAATAAGAGATTATTACGATAGCCCAGGTGAGATGGGACAAGTGACTGAACTTTTGGGTTATAGCTCTGTGAGTGAAGATGAAGAGATGGATGTGAAAGGTGTTGTGGAAGGCAAAATTTGGTAATTGATTGAATCTGTTGAATGAGGGGTGGGGAATCAAGGATAAAGTCAAGGGTGAGAGGATGATGATGTCCCTGACAGAAATTGAGAAGTTTGGAAGAGGGGTGTATTTTAGGGAAAGATCATATAATCATAATCCATTCATTCCTACCCATATTGTGCTACTCACTCTTTCCCACCTCAGGATGGGACAAAGGAAGGGAGGGAGCTCACTCACTGGCCCCTTCTTTGAATCATAGAACCAATCCATTAGGGGTGCCTGTTGAAGCTATAATGTGATAGAGAAGGAAGGGTGTGGGAATACAGGGGGGTGTGGAGTTCAAGAGGAACTCTGCCTAATGTATCTAGGTCAGGGTAGTTATAACAGCCCTAAACTGTTCATACCTTGCAATCTGGAAAGGCCAGAGGTGGGTAAAGCATGTAGAGGCAGCATTTAGGGAGTGTGTAGTTGTATTCAAGGTAAAATATATTTGTTGGCTATGAGAATGGGATGTGACCAAACTTTCTACTCTCTCACTGGCTGATAACACATCCTTAGCAAGAGTAGGGGGCAAGCCATGCACTTCACTTGGGAGACCACTGGGTTCAAGTCTTGCCTCTGGAACATATTACTTGTGTGATCCTGGGCAAGCTATTTAATCACTCAATGTCCCCAGTAATTCTCCAAACCTATAAATTGCAGGGCAGGTGCTGATCTTCATTGGCAAGAGTGAGTTTCCACTAGGAACCCCATATGCCAATGAAATCACAATTCTGCTACAGAAATGTTTTTGTGCCGGTCCTAGCCACATGTTTAAATGAGTATTTTAAGACAAGTAAACACAAATTAAAATATTTTTCCAAACTCGGAATAAATTGATAATTAAAATAAAATTTGATTATATATGGTGAGTTCTAGTCTCATTTCACTTCAGAGGCCATTGCCACAAACAAGCCATAGTCATACTCTGATACTTCCATTTGCTCAGTATTTTGAGAGAGCTAAATTTGAAAAAGAAATCATTATTCCAAAACTATTTTCTTACCATTGGGGGAAAACATTAGCCATTGCCTTACTATAGTATTTTTAACCTATGTGTTCTAAATAAACAAAAATCACTTGAATAATCATTTTCCAATAAAAGATCAGAATTTTTAAAAAATGCTCTGTTAGCTGTTAGCAATGTCATGGAGGGAAAATTCTCTTCTGAACTTTCATCTGGGTTTTTATTTTGTCATTTTAGTCTCAAAATAATAGGATCACAAGTGTCATTAAAAACACAATGGAAAATGTCCACTCCAAATATATTTGGTTCCCCAAAATATATTTGCCTCCTCACCCACCCTGCCACTCCACCTACACAAATCCTCCTAGCCCCTTTACTAAGAGCTGTTCCAAGAAGGGCATTATTAACTTATTTCCAATGAAATGGAAAGTACAACAGCTGGGTTGTAAAATCCCAAATCTGGCAATTATGAAACACTTCCCAGAAACTGGGGGCTTCTCAATTGAATGGGAGAGCTGGAGAGGCAACTGTTAATACATCATGGAAGTAATTTGAAAATTTTGGGGAAGTTTCATTAATCTTTTGGGTCTACAATTATGCCAATTTGTCAGGCTATCCCCACGAGGTTGTGGGGATACTTTGTATCTCTTTCCCCAAACTTTTTTTTCTTTAGACTTATGATTTCTCTGGAATAGTGCAGTTGTGTTAAATTCAAATGGAAACAGGCTGCCATTAAACTATTCATAAGGATCCCTGTAGGCCACATATTGATTTAGAAAACCATACATTAGCATTATCAATATTTTATTGTATTTTTTGTTTTGTTAAAGATTTCCCAGTTACATGTAATCTAGTTTGAGCAGCACTCAGTAGTGTTAATATAGTCTGACTCTTTTTGCACTGCTTACTCATGATCCTGGCCACTTACTTGAGTTTTAAACTCTTTGTTAAGGTAAGAGTCTGCTTCCAATGTGGAGAATGTATTGTCCCAAACTTCAGGGGTTTGTATAGCTGTTTTCAGAGATACTTCTAGGGACCTGTAAATTTTCATTTCTTCCAAGGTGGTATGATAAGGGGAGAGGTGTTTCCTCTTCACTGCCACTACAAGCTCCACCACACCAGCATTCCTCCTCACCCCAAGACTGCTCCTCAGAACTGTGACCCAGATCCAAGCACTGGCAAAGCAAGAGATTCCTGCCTCAGCACTGGCAAAGAGATCCCTGCAATCCCTCTGATCAGCCACTCGATTCCCCCTCAGTCTGTGGGCCAGAAGCTCAGGAGGCAGCTGCCACCCTGGGGCTATGCTCGGGACTTGCAGCTGAGACCTAGCTTCTCTCTCACTGCAGTTACAGACTTTTCCCACAGACCTTCCAAGTTGTCTTTGGTGTTTATGGGTTGAGAAGTCTGGAAACCACCACAGCTGCCTGTGATTTAGCCCTCTGAGGCCTGCTTCAGGTTTGCTGTGGCTTTTGTGCCCATGTCACACTGCACTCCTCTCCCAGCTCGGGGTGATATACCTTTCCTATCAACCATCCAGGTTGTCTTGGGCTGGAAATTTGTTTCACTCTGTCTTTTTGTGGGTTCTGCTGCTTTAGAATTTGTTTACAGCCAACTTTTTTACAGGTATTTGGAGGGGTTTGGGGGAGACCTCAAGCAAGTCACTGCTTTTACTCCACCATCTTGGCTCCACCCCCCAGCACTCAGTAGTGTTGTGGGCCCTGTATGTTTACACCACTCTTGGAGAGAAATCTTGGGAGGAAATTGCTGTATCATTGCAGATTAGCAACTCTTTTTCAATCTATTGTCTTAGAAAATTAGTTGACTGGAAGACTAAGACATTAAAGGATCTGTTTAAGACCACACAGTCAGTATGTGTCAGAACCTAAGTCTTTCTGACTCTATATTCCTCAGTTCACGAGATCAAATGACTTGATGTCAGAGACCAAATCTATTTGTCCCAGTGTTGTTTAGAAGTCACAAGACTTAGAATCAAAAGACCTGGTTTCAGCGGCCTGCTCTGCCACTTCGTAGCTTATGTGACTTTAAGCAATTCAATATTGACTTATTGTCCCGAGTCTTCTGAGGATAACCAAACATCTCCATAAATTCCACATTCGAGTACATATAATTCCTCCCAATAAGTGACTATTCTTCATTAAGGCACCTCAATCCAAGGTACCTCTGCCTAATTTCCAAATAATGTTAGCTATATAGGTTTTGTGCTACCCTGGTTCCAGGATTTCAAAGGACATTGAAAAAGCATCACATTAAGTTGATTGAATTGCAGGGGTTTGTTGAGCCTGTACTGAATGAATAGAATTACAGGATTTATTGACAGCATATAAATTGATTTTGTAGCACAAAAAAGGTACAAGATGTGTGTGCTTCTCACCTTCCTGCCATACTGGTTTTTGATTTGGTCTGGGGCAGGGAAATGAAGCCATATACACAAGGTAACTGAATACCAGGTAGTCAACTTGATCCAGGAAATTAGAGCTTTTTTTTGTTTGTTTCTCCCCAAGACTCTTACGTTTGCCTGCCTATTGGTGGCAGTTGTGGGGCAGTTTTTGGTGGTGGTGTTGGTGGTGGTGGTGGTGGTGAGGAATGCAACTTTTTTTTTTTTTTCCAAAAGGGTTGGATGTGGGAGTTAGGCTGGAAGCCAGGCAAGTGCTCTGGGGACCACTGCTATCCAAAAACTTTTCAGCTCAAGTATCCTGGACTTTCTTCATGAAAGTTTAGGATGAGGTGGTGGTTAAAGTAGTGGCAGTGGTTTGAATTCAAGGTTCACTCACTTGCTAGTGCTGTCTTCCTTCCCACTTCTGAACCTTAGACCAATCAACCAAACAGCTCTGAAATTTAAAGTTCATCAGTTTTCAAAGCCCAGGTTTCATCTGTTCTCCCATGTAGATGAGTGAATGGGGAAATGGCAAAAAGACAATGCCAAGCTCCTAGGACAAGGATATTATGTCCTCTACCTCCTTGCTCTTTTATTAGTGATTTAGTCAGCAAATACCTTACAGGGGCATAAAAGAACTAAAATGGTATCCATGAAACATTAAAAGGCAATAAAAAGGCATCCAGGATATTGGATAGATCTTCTATGGGGCAATTATGGAAAAACATAGTCAAGAATTCACAGGACTAGAAGGTGCTCATGAACTTCCATCTCCACATTGGAAGAATTACTTATATCCATGAAAACACAGGGCTTCAGGGTATCAAACAAACCCTGCAATCCTTCTGAGCCCTACTCAAATGCTACTTTTCCAGGAGTCTTTCCCTGATGGCCCTGAAGCTAGAAAAGATCTCTTTCTCTAAACTCTCATTATCACTTTGTTTACATATTTCTTATCTATTTATAACATTCTCCTTTCTCTTCCCTTACTACCAACAAATGACTTCTGTTCCTACTTTACTGAGAAGATTTGAGGTCATCCAAGAAGAAATCCATCAATTACATTCTTATCTGGCTTTTCCCTTTCATCTCAGAGAAAGATGTGGTTTTACTCCTAGCCAAATCGAGATCCTTTAACAAACAAATTAACAAACCAACTTTCCTTTGATTTCAGTACAAATACAGACTATTGTCCTATCTCTTTCTTGTCCTTCACAAATAATCTTCTAGACGGTGTGACTATACTCAAAGCCTTCATTTCCTGACCATTCACTACTCAAAACTTTAAAATTTAGCTTTCATCTGTACTAAAAAATTTTCTCCAAGGTCACTAGTGATCTTCTTTTAAATACACTCTCATCTACTGGATTCCATGACACTGGACATCTTTGATTCTCCTCCCATTTCTCTTCTTCTTTCTCTATCTCCTTTGCTCTCCCTTCCTCAAATATTGGTGCCCCTTAAGGTTCTTTCCATAACCCCACTTTTCATATCTCTACATCCTTGTCTTTAGAAATTTCATCTAATTCTATCACTTCAATTGTTATCTCTCCTCAGAGCTCCAATTCCTTATCTTCAATTTGTTGCTGGATATCCTTTTAACCCCTTCAAAACTCAATATGTTCAAAGTTGAATTAACCAAAAACTTCTTCAAATCTTCCTTTTACCCTCCCTTTTCCATACCGATGATGGTGCCATTATTCTATCCTTTGATTCTTGAAGACTAATTACATTGGAGTCATCTTTGACTCTTCTATTGCCCTCTCACTTTGCATTAAATATTTCCAACTCCTCAGAAACATTCCTCATATCATTTTGCTCTTATCTACTCTCATTGAAACCATCATAGCTTATAAGGACCCCTTTTGCTTTTCACTGAGGTAACTGTCATAGTTTCCTAAGTGGTCTTCCTGTCTCCAGCTTTTCCTCTCCTCAACTCATCCCTCACACAACTGTCCAATTGCATTTCTGAACATACACAGCTAACTACTTTATTCCTCTGTTTAAAATCTTTGATGATTCCTGTTATCTACTGAATAAATTGTGCATTTCTGATCATCAGTCAGCTTTGAAGCCTTTCTACATTCTCTGTCTAGCCTCCTTTTGAGATTTTTTGTGCTACTCTTAATCACTTGTTCTACTTTCTTGTAAAAGCAACATCTACCCCATATAGGCCAGGCTAGTTTTTTTCCTTAAATTATATTGAAACTATCCTTCAGATTTAATTAGCCCAGGACACTAAAGCTCAAACCATTAATGTAGCTTCCTGGTAGCCTGAGTACAAAAGCTAGCACACAAGGAGTCAAGGCTCCTTCCTCAGGCTCTGTACAAGGTTCTGAACTGCTACCATGGCAAATGTGGAGACAGGGAAGCCCAACCTAAGTGAACCAATGGTGTACTTTGACTGAGTTTCTTTTCTTTTAACTGCCAAATGGTCTTTAAGTGGCTTGTTTGATCAAATCCCAAACCTAAACCAAACTAGCCTGCATCAGGCCTGTACTAACACACTGTTCTTGTCCTACCCTTTCATATTTTCATGCTTTTGCTTATACCAACCAAAATCATATGTAATACTCCCCTACCCACTTAATCACCAAGCCCAGTTGCCATAAAATGAATTCATTCCCTTCCTTTAATGCACAACTCAGTAGCTACTTCTTCCAGGAACCTTCCTCTGCCACACAGCCCCAAATCAGTGGAAAACAATCTTTATTATCTCTCATTTCTCTTAATGTTTTGCCTGAAACTCCCTGTACACATCCGACTTTCTCTTTAATATAGTGATCTGTGTAGATGTTTTTTCTTCCCCAAGATTTTAAGCTCCTTGTGAACATGGTCTGTGCCATATGTCTCTTTGTATTTTTAATACCTGTCACAATGCTTTGTTCAGAATAAGTGCTTTAAAATGTTTGTCAAATGGAATTGTATTTATTCTTGCGTTATCTTACCTACTAATTATAAGTTTCTTGAGGTCAGGGACTATTCCTTGGTTCATCTTTGTGTGTCTCAAGAACCTGCCACATTTGTAACTGGTACATTTCATTCAAAATGTGTTGAATAAAGGACATTTAATATTAAAAGAGCTGGTCAAAAGTGCAGCTCTCTTTTCATGCATAAGGTTTGAATTCCACAATTCTAGCTGAATAATAATGTGTAAAAGCTGGTATATAAAAATTAAGTCATATAACTTTACATTTGTAATTTGTTGCTCTTCCTTTGTGCTTTTTTTAAGAGAACCCATGACATCATAGGGTGATGTCTTGACTTGAGTGTGAATTGGATTTAAGTGAGGCAGAGTTGGACAAAATCATCAACTTCATTCTCTCTTCCAGAGTCAACAAAGGCCAGTAACAAGACAAAAGTCAGGACAATTAGTGATGGTCTGGGATGCAGTGGATGACACTGGTGTCTTGGATGTCTGACCAAGCTCTAAGCATTCCACAGTACTTGCTTCAGCCACCTTCATGGCTATTAGAACAAATTGTTTTCATCTGCCCATTGTGCCAGGTCTTCACATGCTTAGAGTAGACACCCACCTAACTCACCAACCAGCTTGAGGCCTCTCGGTTACCTTCAGCCTGGTTTAGCCCATCTGTTGAGATGGTTTTACTGGGGTCTGGCTGCTGCAGATGGTACAGTTTTTGGAGCCACAGGTGAGAGTTGAGTGACATCAAAGGTGGATAAGCAGCTCTAAAAAGACGTGGCAAGCCCTCACACCAGAGGTACTTGCCCTCCTTGAACACCCCATATACCCCATTTGTAATCTATTATCACCATTAATATATAAATTTGAAACCAGCATTATGTTGTGTTTTACTCTGGTGATATTGTGTCCTGGACTTACTGCTATCTATTCCACTCCCATGAGCACCATCCTAGTTTAAGCACTCATTACCTCTTACCTGAATATTGAAATTGCCTGCTAATTGGTCTCCCCACCTTGTCTTTCCCCTCTTTATCCATCTTCCATACAGTTGCCAAATTGATATTCTCAAAGCAGCATGTCAGCCCACTGTTCAAGAAGCTACAGTGGCTCTCAACTATCTTTAGATGAAATTTAACTCCTCTGTTAGGCATTTGAAATTCTTTACAATGTTCCTCCAGCCTATCTCTCTAGACTCAATTCACATTTCTCCCATTCTTCAACTTTCTGTTCTAACCAAACTGGTTTAAATGCTGTTCCCCATTCATAACATTCCAACCTCGTTCTCCACCTCTTTACAAGACTGTTCTGCATGCCTGGAATGTATTCCTTCTTAATCTCTACTTCTTAGAAATCCCTTTTTGCTGTTGAATCATCTCAGTCATATCCAACTCTTCATGATCTCATTTGAGGTTTTGTTTTGTTTTTTTGGCAAAGATACTGGAGTGGATCGCCATTTTCTTCTCCAACTCATTTTACAGATGAGGAAACTGAGCCCAACAGGATTAAATAACTTGCCCAGAGTCATATATCTAGTAAGAGTTCTCAGGCCAGATTTGAATTCAGGAAGAAAAGTTTTCCTGACTACAGGCCCTTCAAAGCTCAGCTCAGGTATCATCTTCTACATAAGTCCTATCCCTATTTACTTAACTGCTGGTGTCCTCCTTTCATTCCAGAAATTGCATTGTAAGCATTTGATATTTACTTATCTGTGTAGATGTTGTTTTATCCCAATTGAATGTAAGCTCCTTGAGGACAGGGACTTTTTCATTTTCTGTTTTTGTTTCCCTACCACTTATCACTTATCTCCCTACCAGCGGATACATAGTTGGTGCTTAAGAAATACTTGTTTGGTTAATTAAATGAATGAATCAGTAACATAATTGCTTACAGGATACACAAAGATCAACATTTTACTAATAAATGTTAGTTCAATCATTTAAATAAAATCCTAGGAAAAATATGAGACATGTAAAAAAAAGTTGTTTATGACCAAGTTATTTTTTTTAACCAGGGATACAAGGATGGTTCAACATTAGGAAACCAGAATTACTTTAAAAATAACTATAATTTATCATTACTACATATGATAATGCTATATATTATATGTACATATAGATTGGCTACTACTATGAAGTTCCAGGGGAATCCTGTATTTATCCACTCTTAAAACTACTATATAGCTCGAGCCCCTATTAGTGTGCTTATCATTAACAGTTAGCTGTTAGACACAATTAGCTCATACCAAAGTCATTTAGTCAGATGGCATAGTAAGGAGAATAGCTACAAACTATTCCTCCCATAATTCTGGGGTACATTCCCCACAAATACACACAAAGAGTGTGCTCAAACTTACAATAACAATAAGGAACACACATAGTAGTGAAGTCACACATGTGACCATGGCAATTCAGAATTCAGGTACTGCAGGGCCACAGTATTTTTTCTCTCTCTGGAAAGTTTTCATGTTTTCTTTTCAGTTGTTGAGAATAGTTCTCCCTTGAATCCATGGTCATTTCTCTGTTTCTAGGGATTATGCTTCTTGAAACTGCTTTCTTGCTCTAGTGACTGCCTCTCTGTTTCCATCACTGCTTGAAATTGTATCTACTCCTTGCTGGATGCATCTCAACTGTGCCTTAAAACATGAACTCTCAAAATGCTGAATAGGTTTACTCTTACTGTATAAGTTCCTAGATGCCATGGCCAGTATAGGCAGTAGGTTGAAACTCCCTTCTTTGTTGTTTGCACTCTCATATAGGCACAGGGTTCTTCTCCACACAGCTGCTCCCATTCTGGACTCTTCTTAAACTCAAACTGAGTTGGTTGATACCACAGCTGGCAGGTTTAGGTATTTAAAGTTCTTTAGAAGGTACTATTTTCATCCAGTCAATCCCAAACTTATCTGGCCTGCGGCCCCCTTTAAAAAATTACTCAGTGCTCCCCTGAGATTAGGTTAGGTTACCCTTTATTTTTATTCAACATCCCCCAGTTGCTACTACCATTTTTCTTGGATTGGTGCAGCACCCTGCTCAGTATCCCCACTTTGAGAACCTAAATAAAGGCAAGTCTTCTGTAAAGGTAGCCAGGTGTTAAAACCTAGTTAACATAGTAATACCTTATCATCTGTGATTATATTCTGTTGGGAAGAAATCAATTGATCAGGGACCAATTCCCCCTTCTACATAGATATAGCATCTTATATAGCTATTGTGTACTATAATATAGTATATTTTTAACCTAGAGTCTATATGTATATAAAGTAGCTAGATGGTACAGTGGATAGAATGTCAGGCCTGCAAGTCAGGAAGACTCATATTCCTGAATTCAAATCTGGTCTTGGACATTTACTAGCTGCATGACCCTGGGCAAATCACTTAACTCTGTTTACTTCAGTTTCCTCATCTGTAAAATGAGCTGGAAGAGGAAATGGCAAACCTCTCCAGTATCTTTGCCAAGAAACTCCAAATGAGGTCACAAAGAGTCAGACACAACTGAAACAACTGAACAACAATAACAACTATATGTATATATGTGTGTATACTTATATATGTATATGTGATATTACATAGTTAATATCTTGGGATTATTGATGTGGGGCTGAAAAGGACTATAGATGTGATCAGATCCGAACTCATCATTTTAATGATGAAGAAAATGAAACTCAGGGAAGTTATATGATTTGCCCAAAGTCACACAGATGGCAGAGCTGAGATTCTAACAAGTTCTCTTACTTCAAGTTCATCATTCTTTCTGTTACACCACACTATCCCTGTGTACTATAATACATATTTATTGAAAGGGACTCATTTACTTTGTGCTACTGAAGAGATTTCTCTATATAAACTGAATCTTCTAAGTTAAGATAGAGTTCTTACCTGAAAAATTGATTCAATACCAGAATAATTTCCTCTATTTTTATCCTTTGTATCTTTACTGAAATTTAGTGACCTCAGATTTAAGGAGGTAAAAAGAAATACTTTCTAATATAATGTCTAAGTTATGAAACTCGTTGCAACACATCGACATGCTAACCAGCCAAGTAAAATTCCAAACAAGATCCCCCTATGATTCATAAGATTTGTTCTTAAGTAGCAGGGTTTTAGGCCCTACTTCACCTTGATTTCACTGCTACCAATTTATTTTTCTTATTGATCTTTTATCCCAGTCAATCAAGAGGTATATTCTGATATTTCTTCATTAATTACTGAAAATATAACATCTCTATCAATTAACTGAGATTCCAACTTAGCTTAACACACATATACAAACATATATTTAATTTGGATTTTATATATATGATATATGTGTGTGTGTGTGTGTGTGTCTATATCTCAAATTCTCTAATCTACTAGGTTAAAGGAGTTCTTTTTTTTCTTTTTTCAATTTTTAGGCAATTGGGGTTAAGTGACTTGCCCAGGGTCACACAGCTAGTAAGTGTCAAGTGTTTAGTCTGAGGTCAAATTTGAACTCAGGTCCTCCTGACTTCAGAGCCCGTGCTCTATCCACTGCGCCACCTAGCTGCCCCAGGAGTTATTTTCTTCAGTAATTTTTTTTTTATCTCTTTTACTAAGCTATTAAGTCCCTTTTCATAATTTTCTTGCAAAGCTCTTATTTCTTTCCCTAAAGTTTCCTTTACCACTCTTATTTGATTTTAAAAATAATTTTTAAAGTGATTCTAGGAATTTTTGTTGGGCTTATGTCCAATCTGTATTTTTCTTTGAGATTTTGCTTTTAGATGTTTTCAAGTAATTGTTTTCTTCTGAGTTTGTGTCTTTATCTTCCCTGTCACCACAGTAGCTTTCTTCTTTAGTTTTTGTTGTTTTACTCATTTTTTCCAGCCTACTTCTTGACTTTGGACTTTAGATTAGAGATGGGCTCTGCTCACCTTAGGGAAGGGGTGGGGGGGGAATGACTCTTCTGAGCTTTTTTTTTTTTAAATGCACTTGATATAAGTTTTTGGTGCTTTTAATGTGGTGTGATCTGGGGAGAGGTCTGGTCACTGCACTCCTGGTCTGCTCTGGTTTTTACTGAGGTAGTGCCTCTGCTCCTACATAACTGTGACTACTCCTCTTTGCCCAGGAACTGTGACCAGGAACTGGGTAATGAACAACAAAGCTTCTAAAATTAGCCCTCTGGGATCTCTTTCTGACCTGCTGTTCATTCCTCTTGCTGCTGCCCCACAGCCCACAGCAGGGAGCTGCTTCTACTATGTCTTTCTTCCAGGCGGGCAGCCCCCACCCCAGTGTCCAAAGACATCTCTGTTTTTCTTAGCTGTCCTGGGCTGGAAAAATGACTCATTCTGACTTTTTCTTAAGGCTTTCCCACTTAGAATTCTGTTTGGTATTTTCTGTGGTCTTTTTGTAGGAGAACTTTTGGGGAAGCTTTGGTAGTTGTGACTTTCCCTCGGCCATCTTAATCTGCTTTCATCTCTCAGGTTTAAACAAACATCAAAGGTACTGGCTACACGACTTATTAATAATGTAACAAATAATAAAACAGACACAAATAACTAGTATCTGTTGTGATAAAGACCATTGCCAGTATCATTTCTAACCATCTTAATTCTGGAAACACATTCCCATCATTCAAAGTTTTCCAGACAGCAAGTAAAGCCTCTTCTTCAGAATTCTAAGTGTCTGCAAGATGAGTTAAAAAGTTTTTTTTTAAGAACAGAGTTCTCTTAGTCCCTTTTTGTTCTCTCAGTTTCTTTCAATGTATCACAATTAACATTCTCTCCAGAATCACAGTTAAACTGTTAGTCTTCTAATGGACTCCTCAAGTACTGACAGTTAAACTGTAACTATCTAAGATTCCATTGACTCTTATATGTATAATAACAGTATCTATGATCACTTTGGGAGAAACTATTGATGCTGGTGTTACAGTTACATTAGAAAGGACCAAATTAGCAAGGCCTATTGGTTCCCTTCCCAGGCATTAATTGGTCAGAAGATGTTTCTTCCAAAAAATAATTTCGAACAATTTACAAGGGTTTGGGGGTTTTTTCAATTATACTAGTTTAGGTTTCATCAAAGACAAGGTGATATACTCGATTAGTCATTAATGAACATTCCTGTAGCCTGTGAGACCAGTTCCTACAAATGAAAAACATAGATCACTCAGTTCACTGAAATATTGTCATTTTTAGGGTAGTACCTCTCTTCTATGAGAGTACTATGCACTACTACTGTGTGGGATTGAAATCGAAATAGGGTTAATATTGTTTTGAAATACTATTTTGAAGAAAGCAGAATTACTTTTTTTGTTGTTATTCAGTTGTTTCAGCTATGTTTGACTTTTCATGACCTCGTTTGGGGTTTTTGTGGCAAAGATAACGGATTGGTTTGTGATTTCCTTCTCCAGTTCATTTTACAGATAAGGAAATTGGTCACACAGCTAGTCTAAGGTCAGATTTGAGCTCGGCTCTTCCTTATTCCAGGCCTACCACTTATACCAGGCACCACTGTGCCTCCTAAATCTCCTAGAATTACTTTTAATTACTTTTTTAAAAATTAATTTTAATAAAATATTAATTTATTTCTCATTCCAAACTATGATATATTAAGGAACTGGCTTTTTCAGTAGTTGCTTACTGCAGTTTTATTTAGATTCAAATTAAAGTCATTTAGATTAAAAATAGTGTTTTGGCATTAAAATCACCCTATTCTAAGTTAAAGCTGTTGTAGTATCTTCTCAGATAAATTTGTCTTATGATGTGTTTGGGATTAAATAACAGAAGATTTAGCTTCATATAGTGATAGCTTGTATTGCTGATATTTCCCTTGGAAATGCTTTGATCTAATTTTCATCTTGAAATTCTCTTTGAGGTTGTATATTTTATAATAATGGCTTATATATTGCTCATTTTAATTTAAAATGTTAGTAAGAGAGATTTAGCCAAAATTTTATTAGGACACTCCTTAGCCTGTGTTGCTAAACCTTTGCAGTTTACTGAGGGAGTTTATACCTGCCTCTCATCCAATTTCCCAAACCTGGGGGAAAACACATTAGATTTTTTTGAACATGAATCAAAAACAAAAACAAGCCTCCCTAAAAAACTCAAAGGCAAACAGATCTTAAAATAAAAGGCAAAGAGGGATGCTTGAAGCCTGTTGAAAATTAAGTTCATGCATACTGCAGAATATATCCACAGTAGTCATTGAACAAAAAGCTTAAAAGGGAGTTGGGGAGTACGTGTGTGAAAACCTTCCATTTCAAACTTTTTTTCTTCTATCTTTAGTACTGGAATATTTGGCCTAACTTGGCTTAAGTAGACCTCTGTAACACAGAAACAGAGCTAGGTAAGGTGATAGAGTGGAATGCAGTGGAGTACAGTATAAACTAGGCTTATAGTCAGTGAGAACTGAATTCAAATCTAACCTCAGACATTCACTACCTGTGTGACCTTGGATAAGTTACTTACTTCTGCCTCAGTCTTCTCAACTATAAAGTGGGGGTAATGATAGCATCTGCCTCTTAGAGTTGTTGTAAGCATCAAATGAAATAATATTTGTAAAGCAATTATCACAGTGCCTGGCATACAATAGGGGTGATGATGATGATGATGATGATGTTTCTATTGGGGCCAATTGCATTGTAAGGATTTTAAAATCCATGGAGGTGGGGGAGTAAGGAGTGTATTGGAAAGTTTTAGGTCTCCTAATCCCTGTGAGGTCTTTCACCTGCCAGAGGAGTACAGAGCTAGCTGATAGAGGGCCAACCCAGAGATGGGAGGGACTCCTGTGAAAATGGCCTAAGAGAATCAAGGTTCTTTAGAGAGAGACTAATTCAAGGGAGAAAACTGTAACCTATATAGATTTCAACAGGAAAGAGAGGTCCAATGAGGTCATGTGTAGCTCAGCTTCCCCCATATCTCCGTGTGCATACTGGTGTGTAGAAAGGAGTCCTGTCTGAATGGGTGTATCCAAGGGGGTGATATCATTGCTTCCTCTTCCCTTTTCCTCCCAACAGCAAAGTATTCATGTCTTCTTAATTATTACATTTGATGAATCAAAGATCTGAATTAACTGATCGTGCTCTAAACATCAAAATGCTGAGCTAGAAAGGAAGGAATCCCCCATTCCCAACCCCAAACATCAAGAAAATGTTTTGATGTTTAGATAACAAGAATTGTGTTTTACAAATCTGGCTGCACATACTAATTTTTAGTTACCTTTAAAATTAGTCGTGTCTTAAAACAACATGTTATTTTCCAGTAATTCTAATTTCTGGTTATTGTCAACTTTAAACTAAAAGTTAATGTAGATGCTGCTCATTAAAAAAAAATAAGCAAAAGAGAAATACTAATAATTGGAAACAGGGTAGGTAAGGCCACAAATTTCATTTTCAACTGTATGAACATTATTATGCCACACTTTCCTACCAGAAATACCCATTCCCCTTTTTCTCTGCCTATAGAAATCCTCCTCATCCTTCAAGACCCATGTCCAGATCTATGTTTGGTTGGTTGTTGTCTTTCTTCCTCGAATATGAAATGGCATCACTATGTTAGAGTCAAGTTATAGTGTGTCTGACTGTAGCTGATCAGACCAATATGAGCTCAGAATGCTCTACTCTCACAGGTCAGGCACAAATAGTCCATGTGAACCCTTGGGTTGGATTATCTAAATTTCACATCTCCAGTTTCTGTTGAGCTACTGTAATTCTGCTTTGGTCTGCTTTGGCCTGCTTTTTGACCCCTATGTGAGCACTTGCCCTGTGTGAGTTCTTCAAAAAAGAGTCTTTTGGGCAAGTGTAAGTTTGGCATTCAAACAACATGGCTGGCCCATCAGAGTTGCACTCTCTTCAGTAGATTTTGAATGCTTGCCAGTTTAGTTGGAGAAAGGAGCCTGCTGGTGGGTCTGCCTGCCTCAATACTCTTCCTACTCTGGTCCATCCTCCATTCATCCACAAAAGTGATTTTTCCTAAAGTATGGGTCTGATAACATCACCTCCTTCCCCAACTACTCAATAAACTCCAGTGGGCTCCCAATCACCTCCAGGAATCAAATATGAAATCCTCTGTTTGGCATTCATTCAGAAACCTCTGTATCTATCCCTCTCCTACCTTTCTAGTCTTCTTACAACTGTAGTCTTTGACCCAGTGATTTGGGACTCCTTTCTGTTTCATGAACATGATACTCCATCTCTTACCTCTGGACATTTTCTCTGGCTGTCCCCCATGCCTGACACGCTCTCCCTCCTCATCTCTGCCTGCTGGCTTCCCTGGGCTTTATTTAAGTTCTATCTGAAAGCCTATCTTTTACATGAAAACTTTCCCAACCCCTTTTAATTCTAGTGCCTTCTCACTTTTAATGGTTTCCTATTTATCCTATATGTAGCTTGATTGTACATATTTGTTTTCTTGTTGTCTCTCCCATTAGATTGTGAGCTCCTTGAGGGCAAGGACTGTCTTTTACCTCTTATTTTTGAACTGTGCTTACCACAGTTCCTGCTACATAGTAGGTATTTACTAAATGTTTATTGACTGACTGACTATAGGACTGGCTTTTTTTTTTATTGAGAGACTCCAAAGGAAAGTGTGGGAGAGAATAGGTATTAGACTGACTAACAAACTGAAGGGCTATAGAACTGTTGTGCTGACCTCATTGCTGTATACCTGTGAAACCTGGACAATATACCAGCTCCATGCCAGGAAACGGAATCACTTCCATTTGAATTGTCTTAGGAAGATCCTGAAGATCAGCTGACAGGATAAGTCAGCAGACACTGGGCTCCTTTCTCTAACTAAACTGGCAAGCATTCAAAATCCACTGAAGAGAGTGCAACTCTGATGGGCCAGCCATGTTGTTCGAATGCCAAACTTACACTTGCCCAAAAGACTCTTTTATGAAAAACTCACACAGGGCAAGTGCTCACATGGTGGTCAGAAAAAGCTATACAAGGACACTCCGAAGGTCTCTCTTAAGAACTTGTGTGACATGGGAGGCACTGGCACAGGACTACCCAGCATGGCATGCCCTCATCAGAGAAGGTTCTATGCTCTATGACCAAAGCAGAATTACAGTAGCTCCAAAGAAACTGCAGATGCAAAATTTAGAGAACTCAACCCAAGGGTTCACATGGACTATTTGTGCCTGACCTGTGAGAGTAGAGCATTCTGAGCTCATATTGATCTGATCAGTCACAGTCAGATGCACTGTAACTTGATTCTAGCATAGTGATGTCATTTTGGTCCTCTTAGAGAATGAAGGATAACAACCAACCAACCAGCTATCCAAGCTGAATAGACTGCTCATCCTGAAGGAACTGGCATCTCCCAATATTACCTACCAATATCATCTTTGGGTTACTTATGAGAACTAGCTAATCATAGGCCTCCCTATCCCTGTGTTTAAGGCTGCTGAGAAAATTTGCCAAATCTGTTACCCCAATAACCAATCATGAGTGTATGGAAAATGACTAATCATGAGTGTAGAAAAGATTGTCCATGAGCTAGGTTGGTACATTCTGGCCAATTGACACTAAGAGAAAAATATGCAACAAACAGCTCAGGAATGCACTGCATGAGTACTTAGTGCTTTTAAATCTTCAAGAACACTTGAATAATGGAGGTCTCACCAATAAGTAATTCTCAAAAGAAGAGATTTTGATTATGATTATAGGAACAATCTAACCTCAAATTGTCTGGTAGACAAAGAATCATCCTCACATGTATGCTGGTACTTGTATCAGAGAAGGCTAGTATGGGGCCAGAAAAAAACCACCATGGGCTTGGAAGACTATGCTTCTTCCAGAAGTAATGAGGGCACTGTTGGCAGCTTTTGTTCTTATACATGTTATCCATCTGGGATCCAGTTGGCTGAAACCTATATCTGTAGTAACTCATATATGTTGATTTTTCTTTCTAGAATACAGATGATCTGTGTGTTGGACTTTTAGTGGCATGGTGGTAATGTATCTCCTGTAACGTAATGGGCCAAGATGACTAGGTCAAGAAGGTAGCTCAGGTTTGAGATTGTAAAAAAATGAGACATTCAGTAGTCTATCTAACAGTCAAACAAAGGAGATTACTTATCTGCTGCGTGAAAGGACATTTAGAATAGGGGAAGGATCAAGGGTACAGTAGATTCAGGTAAGCACAGCTTCCTGATAAATACTGCCAAGGTTCAGCTACAACTCCTCATAGCTTTTTGTACTCAGTCAAAGCAAGAAGCTAAATCAACAATCTGAACCTTAGTCCTCTGAGCCAACTAAGTCTGTAGGTCATTTTCAATACTTTTAAAGGAAAATAACCAACCCATCTCACATGTCAAAGGACTCTGTGGATACTCCTGCTAAATTCTTTTACTTACATTCTCTCATTTGATCCTTAAATAACCCTGTGAAGTAGATATTATTATTATCATTTTACAGGTTAGGCAATGAGTTGAAGTAGGTTAATTGACTTGCCCATGACCGCACAGCTAATAAGTGTGGTAGCATTTGTGTCTTGGTCTTAGTGGCTCTAGCTCTTTCCTTTGACAGATAAGGCATGAGAGGCCCAAAAGCAATTGTGGTACTTGTACTCACACATCTAGTTAGTGATATAATACTAGAAAACAATTCTCCTGAGTCCAAGATTAATGTTCTTCCATTATAGCATGGTCCCTCTGAAAGGCTTTTTCCAAGTCAGCCCATTATGCTGAGTTACAGACCCTCAGGGATGCTAATAATTGTTTCATATATGATAGTCTTTCTTTCTCAACAGATTTTAAGAACCTTGAGTAAAGGAATTATTTCATTTTTTAAATTTTTATTTTTTTAGGCAATTGGGGGTAAGTGACTTGCCCAGGGTCACACAGCTAGTAAGTGTCAAGTGTTTGGTCTGAGGCTGTATTTGAACTCAGGTCTTCCTGACTTCAGGGCCAGTGCTCTATCCACTTCGCCACTTAGCTGCCCCTCATTTCATTTTATTAAGAACCTCATCCAAGTTGAACACATCCTAGACTGGTTGACTAACTGGCTTCATTTTAGTTACAATGATATCAGAATAATATGCAACAAGAATAAGAAAGGGATGTGATGATAAATTTTTGACAACCAGCTCTCCGGAAAACGACGATGACGACAACAACAACAACGTGCACAGGATATACTTTTAGGTTTAATCTGCACCATTGTATTTTCTCCATCTCTTTCTTAAGTCTGGAAATCAACAAAACAATAAATCAAGACCTAAGTTGTAGCATTTGCCCATTTCTAAGTTGTAAAGGCTCGCACTGAAAAATGAGCAATCATATCTCACAGAGTGGTTCAATCTGGATCCAGTACACTGGAGAAAGAAAGTTGTAGCAGAAACAAACAAGCAACACAACTAATCATTGTCATAGATTGGATTTTTGTGGGAATTTGATTTTTTATAAAAGGACTCTGAAGATATTTTGAGTATCTAAGTCTACCTGGTTCATTTTAAAGGCTTGAGCTGACCAATCACTTCTTTGGGGAGTGATACAATCATTCTATATTCTATTCTATAATCTAGAATTCTCCTATATTTAGGTACAGAACTGTCACACAGTATCCCTACTCCCCAGATACAATCCTAGCTGCACAGTTCTGATTAGTAAAGGTCTAATAGGGTTAAAAGAGTTTATTATTAGGTGTCTACTACATAATGAAATACTGTGCTGGATTCCAGGGGAGAGAAAAGAGTAAATAAGACATGGTTCCTACCTTTAAGTTTATAATCTAGTAGGAGAAAATGAAACATATTTGGTTTTGGATGTATAGATAAGTACAATACAAATTAAAGTACAGTAGCTATATGAGGAGTAAAAAGTACTGAGATCAAATGAGGGAGAAATTTGTTACAGTTGAGAGGGGATTAAGGAAAGCTTCCTGAGTAAGGTGAAGTTGGAGCTTTGTCTTAGAGAAGGGGTAGGATGTTAACAGGTGGAGATGGGTAGGATGTTATTATGACATTTCAAGCATAGGAAACCACATTAGGAAAGATGTAGAAGCAGGAAACATGTGGGAAAATTAAATAATTCTTATTTGCCTGCTGCATTGAGGAGATTAGAGGCAATAGTATGAGGAGAAAATAAGCATGTTATCAGACCATATAGATAAACTACAGTAAAAATAATAGTACCCTCCACCAAAGTCCTACTTATTACTCACTGTGGGTTCTCAAAAGCTATGCCATTGGGACACAAAGTCTAGCATGTTCCACCAAGTTGAAAAAGCTTTGAGTATGGGCCTGGTGACTGTGTCTATTAGGTCAGCATGGTATGATGGAGTTATGGACTTGGTTTCAGAAAGACATGAGAATTAATCTTTCCTCTGACATTGGATGACCATGGGTAAGTCACAATTCCTGTGAGCCTGTAAAATAGGAATAATAATATCTAATAATAAGTAACTACCTTATAGGTTTGTAATGTGGATGAAATGAGATAAAATATGGTCAGTGCTTTGCAAACCTTAAAGCACTATATCAGCTATTATGATAGTCCTTTTCTATTATTGCCTAAGGACTAGTCTAAATAAATTTTAAGAGGTTCTTGCCTGAAGGTTAGCCACTAGGTAATAATTTTTTTCTGCTGCTGAAACTTTTCAGTATTGTTCACTTAGTCACAGTGGAATTTTCTGCCTTGATGGACAAAGTAGTCCAGGAGGGGGGAACCTGAGGTGTCCAGGCCACGTGTGACCCTCTAGGTCCTCAACTGTAGCCCTTTGACTGAATCCAAACTTCAAGAACAAATCCCCTTAATAAAAGGATTTGTTCTGTAAAACTTGGACTCAGTCAAAAGGCCATACCCAAGGACCTAGAAGGCCACAGGTTTCTCATTCCTGAGTCCTATATGCATAAAACCATAGAATTTTGAAATACTGAATTATAGTAATAAAAGCTAACATTTGCACTTGTAAACTTTGTAGTATACAGAAATGCTCCCATTCACAAAACCGTGTTTACAACCATTTCTCCCATTTTATATGACTGAAAGAAAACATTCAGTGGGAAGTGACATGGCCAAGGTAACAAAGTCAGCAGTCAAACCTAGATTTTCTGACTCTAAGTTCAGTGTGTATCTTCAAAGGAAGGAGAAGGAGAGGGAAGCACAAAATATATATGGATCATAGTTGAGAACACTACGTGTGACTTGAAGTATACTTAATCTTAAGTACTTATACTTAATACATAAAGTATAACAAATAATTGGTAGTGCAAGGCACCCATCATCAATGCTGAGAAAAAGGGAAAAATTTCCTATATACCACCTATATATTTCCTGTAGTTGCCTGCTTCTTCTGTAATATGGATATTCTCTCTCTACCAATGCAAATCACAAACCCTCCATGATTTAATAGATTATATTACATCATAGGGGGTAGCTAGGTGGCACAGTAGATGGAGTGCCAGGCTTGGAGCCAGGAAGAAAAGAGTTTAAATCTGGCCTCAAACACTTACTAGTTGTGTGACCCTGGGTAAGTCACTTAACCCTGTTTGCCTTAGTTTCCTTATCTGGAAAATGAGCTGGAGAAGGAAATGACAAACCACTGTAGTATCTTTGTCAAGAAAACCCTAAAAAAATGGGGTTATGAAGAGTTGGATATGACTGAAAGAACTGAACAGCAACAAATATATCAAAGATTTTAGAATATTTTGGATTCTATCCAAACACATTCATCAGATGGCAGCCGACTTGGTGATGAACTCTTCCAAATTTAGCTAGGAAGTTTTGGGAAAACAGACATATACCTCTTCACTAAGACCATACTCCAAGCCCTTCCTGTTGTTGGAAGCTGCTAGAACCTGAACTGAAATGGTAGTCTTCTAGAACCAAAAGTTATCTCCATAACAGTATAAGACATAGGTATAGGACTTTAGTATAGGATTAACAAAAACATGCATTTAAATAGGGAACAGACTTGAAAAAGAGACCAGAGGCCACATCTACTTTCTTAGTCATCATCCATATCATGACGCTTCTCTTTTCTTTTTGCACCCTCTTACTTAATGACCTCATCAGCTCTCATGGGTGCAAAATTGTCATCTCTATGCAGAGGACTCCCAGGGCACTATCTCCAACTCTATTCTCTTTGTCTCATAGGCATCTCAAATTCAACACATTTACACTCATTATTTTTTTGTGTTGCACTGACCAAAACAGAACCTAACCCTTTTCAAAACTTCCGTATTACAGTTGAGGGCACTACCATCTTTGGCAGCTAGGTGGCACAATGGATAGAACACTAGGCTTGGAATCTGGAAGAGTCATTTTCATGAGTTTAATCCTTGCCTCAGAAACTTACTGTGTGACCCTGGGCAAGTCACTTAATCCTGTCTGCCTCAGTTTCTCATCTGTAAAGTGAACTGGAGAAGTAAATGATAAACCACTTAGTATCTTTGCCAAGAAAACCCCCAAATCATGTCATGGGCAGTCAGACATGACTGAACAACAACACCACCCTCCTTCCAGTTACCAGGTTTGAGACCTTTGTGTCATCTTTGACTCCTCAGGCTCTTTCATATATATATATATATATATATATATATAATCATTTGCCAAATGTTGTTATAAACATCTCTTGCATATCTCTCTTCTACTCATACAGCTACTACCCCAGTTCTGTCTCTTATCACCTTTCACCTGGACTGTCCAACTAGCCTCCTAATTGGTCTTCCTGCCTCTAGTCTCTCTTTCCAAATCCATCTTCTATGCAGCCATCAAAGTAATTTTCGCCTATTTCTGACTATGTCAATAAACTCCAATTTTTATCTATTGCCTTTAGTATCAGATATAAACTCCTCTGTTTAATATTTAAAACTCTTCACAAGTTGGCTATATCCTACCTCTTTAACCTTTTTACACATTACTCCTCTCCAAACCATTTACAGCCCAGCCATACTGGTATTCTTAGTGCTCCTCACAAATGACACCACATCTCTATGCTTTTGCATCAGCTGTCCCTTGCTCCTGGAATGCTCTTCTACTTTATTTCTGCCTCTTGAAAACCCTGGTTTCCTTCAGATAAAGCATTACTTTCTGCACAAGATCTTTCTTGGTTCCCTAGTTGATATTCTTCTGCTCCAAGGTTACCTTGTATCTGTTTTGTATATATTATGTATATGTCTTTCTATGGACATGTTGTCTCCCTAGTTAGAATGTAAGCCCTTTAAGGGTGGAAACTGTTGCACTTTCATCTTTGTATCTAAGCACAAAGCACAGTGCTTAGTATATAGTAAGATTGTTGATTAATTTGGTCACAAGGGAGGGGGAGAGTTGCCTTTTGGGCTTTGGCTGGAACCAGTCTTTTGGTCACTGCCTAAATGAATGAATGAAAAAAAAATTATTAAACATTGTAGTAAGCTCTGGAGATACAAATAGAAAACCACAATAGTGTCTGATCTCAAGGAGCTCACATTCTAACAGAGGGAAATCAATCAATCAATCAATCAATCAATCTATCTATCTATCTATCTATCTATCTATCTATCTATCTATCTATC